>NC_081557.1:210528992-210610843 GCF_022355385.1 Mustela nigripes | reverse complement strand
CTCTGCTCAGCAGGGAGCCTGCTTCCCCCTCTCTCTCTGCCTGTCTCTCCATCTACTTGTGATTTCTCTCTGTCAAATAAATAAATAAAATCTTTAAAAAAAAAAAAAGACTTATTTTTAATAAGACTTGATGATGGATGGTTTGGGATCACTGAAAGCTAAGGGGGTGTGTTAAGAATGGTGCCCAGATTTTTTACTTGAATAACTAGGTGGATGGCAGTGTCAAATAATGAGTCAAAAAGATGACAGTGGAAGGCTTAATGAGATCAAAACACCAACTCTTATCATAGTTTTGAGTTCAAGGACTAGTATAGTACCTACTCCAAATCATAGTATTTACTAATGTGGCTTTGTCATTATCATTTCTCATGTATTTATCACTTCCTGTTCCATCCTTCAAGTCTGACTCTCAGAATAATCTATCTTTAATTTTTTTTCTGAAATATATCTGACATAACACTGCATTAATTTAAGAGGTACAACATGTTGATTTGCTACATTTGTATATGGTAATATGACTGTCATTGTAGTGGTAGAACCTTTATCACATCACATAATTATCATGTTATGGAATAATTCTGATCTTGTCTCTCAACAAGTTTGATGACTATAATACAATATAGCTTCTATATTAACTCTCTTGTGCATTAGATCTCTAGGACTTACTACTCATTGCTAGTACAAATACTAGCAAATACCCTTAAACATCTCCTATTCCTTCACACCCCAGCCCCTGATAACCATTTTTCTCTTTGTTTCTATGAGTTTGACTTTTCAAGGTTTCACATATGAATGATATCATATAGCATTTGTTTAATATTGTCACCGCCCACTCAGGCTCTTAAAGATGTAGCAGATTTTCAATAAATGTTAGTTGTTTATTGAAAGTACATGGCAAGTCAATAAATATATGATTTGCTTTTCTAAAAGCACAGCAGAGAGCTCTCAAAAGCATGAGTTTCAATTCCATTTGAATGTTCACTTTGAAATCTTGTGCTATATTCATCAAGAATGCACTCTTTTGATATAGCTTTGGTGTGGTTTCCAAAAAGTCAGCTCATAGAATTCAAGTTCTTTCTCTCTCTTTCTCTCGATTTTTTTTTTCCTTCCCTCAGAGCATGCTTTTTTACTAATCCAAAGCTTACAGTCTACTTTAACAGTCCACACACAATCTTTTTAGCAAAATCCATACCCTTTATGTAGGGTTTGAGAAAAATGAAGCCTTGGATCTCTTAGGCATGGTCCTAACCTCTTGGTTTATGTGTTTATGGATTGTTTTGTTTCAAGGGTAGAGGGTTATAGAGTGGAGGATAACTCAAAGAAGAGTCAGTTGCTCTGGGGGAGGCACCAATGAGCTTTTTATACAGTCCAAGTTGATCCCCATGTCTGCTTTTAGCCTTTACCATGATTTTTCTTTATAATGGAGAACTTCAAACAAGGTGTGACTTTATGTGGGTTTATGAAGATTCACAGTCATGGACAGAGACAAAGTGATGACTTTCTTATCTGGTCACTGTGGAATCAGTAAATCAGTAAATTTTCTAATTAAAAAAATAGATTAAAGGTGACAAATTTGGGGGCGCCTGGGTGGCTCAGTTTGTTAGGCCCCTGCCTTCGGCTCAGGTCATGATCCCAGGGTCCTGGGATTGAGCCCCTCATCGGGCTCTCTGCTCTGCGGGGAGCCTGCTTCCCCCTCTCCCTGCCTGTCTCTCTGTCAACTTGTGGTCTCTCTTTCTGTCAAATTAAAAAAAAAATGTGACAAATTTTACTTAAAATGTAATAAAAATAAGCGATACTATTTCTTATAATCCATGTGCTTATAATGTATCAAGCACATTTTACTCTTCTGCAAACTGTGTGATTTAGAAACAACTATTAACTCTTATTTCTACATGGAAGAATGGGGCTAAGATAGGTTCTAGAATGAGCCCAGTATCGTGAAGATATTACATCATGAAACCCAGGTTTGTATTCGATTCTGACTCCCAAGTCCATGTGCTTAATCAACTTGCTAGACTACAGGGCATGGATTATTACCCAGTTTACAGAGACAGTATTCATTGACATAATTGACTTTAATAATTAAAGTAATAGTTTCTTGAATCCCTTCTTGTCTTTATACATATTTCTATCTTACCGTTCACAAGATTCAGGTCAAAGATGCCTATCATCCCAAGATCACAGAATTACGTGGCCGAGGCACTTCTCCAAAATGCAGTTTCCCAAGTTACAGTTCATGCACCTCTCAGCTCTCCTTCTCAGTCACGGTTTCGAATTCAGAGAGGTGGAAGGAAGCATGTCTTTTTTCCACTTCAAAGAGCCAGGGCATTAAAAGGAGTGGGGTCTGTTTCTCACTGTTTTGGAAGCAAAGGCTGGTTCCAATTATGCTTTCAGTGATGGGGGAATTCCTACTGCAGTAACAGCAATGTCTCTGTTCCTGACCCTTACAGACTGGTGCCAAAGCTTGTTTCTGTTGTTTGTTTTTTGCAGGGGAGGCTGTCTTTCATTGTCTCAGTGAGACTGAAGGCTCACAGCATCACAAGGTGGCTCCGTAGCCTTATGACACTGGCAAAAATAAGTAGGCCTTTTAAACATCCATTTCTACATTTTTTCAAATAAAACCTACTTCATAATATTACTCTGAGCAGAAAATGAGGTAAACTCTGTGACTTAATTTCACATTGAGACATGATGACAAATAACAGATTGTTTTCTAAGATTGGAGTTTTATATCAGGAAAGAGATCATTAGGTTATTAAAAATAATAACACAAATTTAAAACTCACATGTATTTCTTCCTTCTTTTTCTCTTCTTTCTTGTCCTGTTCCTTCTCCTTCCTCTTACCTTCCTTATCCCTGTCCTCGGTCATTTCAGTTCAATTAGATATGACTAAGCAAATGGGAATCTGTGTGCGTGGCAGTGGCAGTGGGGGGAGTGAGGTCCAGGGCTACCTGTCAGGGCTTGGACATCCATGGAGTAGTGATGAGGACCCAATGATGAGTGTCAGAGACCAAGTACAATGAATTTGCTGTCTGTGGTTCGTGGGAAGGAGCCAACACGTGGCATTAAGGTTTCAGGTTCAAGAGGAGTAAATAGCATGTCCTTGTGAAGTGAGGGTGCCATCATGATCATGGCATGGCCAGAATTGTGTGTGAAAATTCCAGAAAGGTGAAAGGTATTTCTGTACATTTGGAGGATGGGTGCCTAAGATGTTGGAGTCCCAGATGGGATGATAAGGAAAGCATCGTTTAAGGGACTTCCCTCTGCAAAGTGTTGAAGAATATTCCTGGACAAAAAGAGTGTTTGCCTGTGAGAGGCTCCTAATCTCAGAAAACAAACTGAGGGCTGCTGGAGGGGAGAGAATGGGAAGGATGGGGTGGCTGAGTGATGGACACTGGGGAGGGTACGTGCTATGGTGAGGACTGTGAATTGTGTAAGACTGATGAATCACAGATCTGTACTCCTGAAACAAATAATACATTATATGTTAATAAAATAAATAAATAAAAGATAATGTAAGGCCAAAAAAAAAAAAAAAGAGCGTTTGCAAGGGGTAATTGTAGGTGACAGAAGTTTGAGGAAATTAATTAATTAAGTATAATAAAAAAAAAAGAGAGACTCAGGTTTCTCACCATTGGAGAAAAGTGTCACATACAGAGAAAGTACATGTGTATAAATTCTAAGGTGTTGGAATGGAATTGGTGGTACTGGTGTGACCTTTTAAGATAGATATATAAAAAGATGAGTATATAAATACACACACACAAACACACACACACACACACACACACACACACACACACATGTGCATGTATTCCCTAGATCTGTCCACCAAGAGTGCTTGAGAATAGCAACAACCCCACAGCAGTGAGCACATCTTGTGTCCAGAGCTTCATTTCCAGACACAATTCTCTCCTGAAGGAAACCAAGGCTTCTTAGCAAAATGGCCAATTACAGGGCTGAGTCAGAAAAAGCATAATATCTAGTTGTGCCAAAACATAAGAAAAAGCAGAGTATTTAGTTGTGCCAAAACATAAGAATTTACTCAACTAAATGATAAGGGTCCCAGTCAAAAGGACACAAAATACAGCTTAAAGAGACTCCCACACACCAAATCTGGGAAACTTTGAACATCATCCATTAGTACAGAGGATAATCAAATAAGTATGACTGATTCATCTTTTCATAATGTAATTAGTAAATGAATGAATTGTGGATGTAATATTTACATTGTCTCTAAGTACTTCCTCACAAAATACTTACCAATTCAAAGGAAATAAAACAGTAACTTTCCAGCAGAGAAGCTGGGTAGAAACCACATTAACCAAATGGTCAAAGTTAACATCACATGGTTCAAATAGAAATTATGCACCACCTAACAGATTGCAATGAGAACATGGCATCCCATGTTTATTCCATTTAATACTCCTATTAAAGATGCAGATAAACCCAAGTAGGGGTTACTCAAATAAATAAATAAATAAATAATTTTAAAAAATAACAAGAAAACCTCACAAAACTGACTTCTAGACTTTGGAAGTGCCAAGGTCAGGAAAGCCAACAAAAGCTGAGTAATTGCTTCATGTTGAAGGAAACTAAAAGAGAACTAACCATCAAATGCAATGAATAATCCTGATCCTCCTCCTATTGCTAGAAAGGGTGGCTTAATTGGCAAATCTTGAATGGGGTTCTAGGATGATTTGGTGGTAATGTGTCAGTGTTAATGTCCTGATTTTCATTATCATGTCAGTTTACCCAGAAATACTCTGTTAGCTTGCAAGAAATACACAACAAAGTGAGGATGATAGGCATACCAGCAGTATGTTTCCAGATAGTTCAGAAAACAAAAGTTCTTACTCTGTTCTTATAAATTTCATAGACTGGCAAGTTTGTTTCAAAATGAAAAGAAGGAAAAAAAATATGGTGAGAATTTACTGAATGCCTTGCTTCCTTCAAATCACTTTGCATATATTAATTTAATTGGTGAAACATTCCAGGTTGTTACTATTATGATTTCTAGTATACAAAGAAGATAACTGGGGCACAAAAAATTAAATGTTCTGTTCTATGTTTCTAAGAGCAAAGGACTAGAAAAATTGAGACAAAGAGGTCACAGAAAACACCGCTGCTGGAGGCATCATGAAATTCTGTTTGATCCAGAGAAAACTGGACTTCAGTCCCTGCCCAGAAGTCTGCGATTTGGAGCCAATTACTTAAAGATTCACACGCTGTTTCCTCATCTGTGTACTGGGTATAACTTATGGATCTGTGAGAAAAAGATGACCTTAAAAAATATGAAATGATGAGCACGGCACCTGTCACAGTATATGTACCTGCTTTATGTTAGCAGTTATCATGAATTCCCACGCATATCTTCCCCTCACAATAAAGAGTGACTTTAAGAACAACTTGATGTTTTCACAAAGAGAACAATCCTCAAAACTTTCCTCTTATTCAGAAACAGAGTTTCCTAAATAGCCTGCCGGATTTTCTAGGTAGCTTTAACTCTGGAAAAAGTGTTAACAATGGAAACATTGTTGGGCCAATTTCACAAAATTGGGATTGATAATTTTAAGCACAGGTGTTTATCTTTACTAAAATAAAATTTAACTTATTTAATGGGGGAAAAAGAAACTGGTAGTACTTGGATTCCAGGCCCTACTTTACTATTTATTAGTACAGAATCAATTTTGCTGAATAAACAAAAGTGTTTGCATCCCAGTAAATTCTAATTCTCAGAGTCTGCAAAGCTCTTTCATAATCCATCATATCATTTGATTTTATGACCTACCTTTTAAGTTGGGCAAAGCAATCATTGCTATTCATAAGAAATTTATGCTTAGAGAATCTAAAGCAAATAATATAGTTAATATTTATTGAATGTTTACTATATCCTAGTCACCATTTAAAGCCTTTAATGGATGAATTTAACTGTCTTACAAGCTAGTGGGGTAGGTACTATTGTTATTCCTGGCTTACATATGAGAATCTGGAAAATATATGAAATCAGGGTTTGAACACAGGTAATCAGGTTTTCTGAGGGCATCCCTTTACCAATATACTAGTAACCTCCATTCCTTTTTGGCAGTAGTTGCCTGATTACCCAAGGTTTCCCAGCCTGTGTATGGCAGAGCTGCTTTCTGATTTCCATCTCTTTGTCATTCCATAGCTCTGCAGGTATGTCATGCTTTCTCAGGGACTGAATGGGATTAAGTGCACTTCTGTGTTCCGGTTTCTGTTGGAACACCAAATCTGGTCACATTTTAACCTTGTCTTTACCACTTTATCTCTCCTTCAGTCTCTCTCCAGCCCTCCAACCCTCTCCCTTCCTCTGGACTCACCCCTGCCCCGGCCATTCTAGCCTTGCCTCTCAAAGCTGTCTTTCTTAGGGCTTCCAGCAGGAGGAGCCATCACTCAATTTTGCTAGCCTCACATCTCCATCGCCTGCTTCTTTGGGCTTGTTTTCCCATTCTCCTAAACTTAATAGCTTTTTAATAGTGTCCCAGGGACAACCTAATGGTTTTGGGGTTATGAAGGAAATAAATTTTCAAATAAAATATTTCTTAAAAATATATATAAGAGGAGTTTATAGATCTTATTACTTAGAAAACAAACAACGAACAAACAAATAAAAACCCTGCTCCCTTTACAATTGAATACATTGTCATGGAAGTGAAGTATCTTGACTCAGAACTGAGGGCTCTGACCACTTTAGGTATCCATTTCATCAAGAGACAAGGGATGCTCTTTGGTACTTTCATGCCCAAATCATGTTCTACTGCATCTTCCAAGGAACCTTGCAGTTCCTCATGAGGACAGGACTGTGGGAGCTTCCTTTGATATTTCAGACTTCCCAAGGGAACATTCACATTAGTCCCTCATCTCTTAGCCCTTCGCTTGTCCCCACCCACCAGATTGTCATTCTATCAGCTTCATTTCTAGCAGAGATAATGTTCTAAAGGTTAGCAAATATCTCCTTTATTATCATAATATTTTAGTCTAAAAGCTTAAAATCAGTCAAAAGAAAATATATATATATGAGGAAGCAGGAAATTAGATACCAGACTCTTAGACTACACTGTCACATTAAAGAAAATGATTGATTTCAACGCACTTTTCTATTAAATGTGTACAATTACCTTACCTTGACAGGTTCATTTGTTTCCATTCCTGTGTAAAGCAAGAAAGGATCTTACTCAAATACTTCAACAGGCTGTGGTTTGGAACTGCCTACCTTAGGCCATTGCTCCAATCACAGCTACATATAACGTGGTATCAGGACACCATGTGATTTCCCATGAGAAGCTTTCTATTTATTTTGAGCACAAATTCTCAGAGAAATGCATCCATTCTTCTATTAAGTTCATGAGTGCCTAAGATTGGCCTTTTAAGTTAGCAAAGTCTTGCTTCCACCAGTTTATTATTTCTCTAACTACATGCCTGAAAAATGAGAACCCAATTAATAATTTTACATGCATAACAATGCAATTTAGAGCCAGCTCTATCCTCTAACAATTTAGCTCGATAGATATTTTATTTACTTACTACTTCATGTGTGATCATTCTCTATTTAAATCTGTCAACTCTAATGGCTAAAGTCCCAAGGAAACTACATCTGTTGCTTATTATTTTACTATCTCTTACTTATGAATTAAAAGCTGATTCCTATTGTGAACTGATGATCTTTCATGGTAAACTCATAGCTACTTGGTTTTAACTCATGGAAATCTTATGTGCTGAAATCTAGAATGCTTTTCTTTAGAGTTTTGGTCTGCTCTGTCAATGTCAAGAGGTTCAACCAATCTGTGACTTTGTGCTGTGCTGTGAAGATCTGATTCTCATCCTTTGCCCATGCCTTGGAGAGTTACACCGCCTTCCCACTTCTGCTCTCCCAGCCTTCAACACAGGGAACAGGCTGGGTGCTGATCTTCACTAGCATAAGAAAAGTGTCCCAGCCTCAGCTCTCCCATCTTGCTGGCTAGCCCAGAATTGAATTCAGCAATGCACTACAGTGCATGTTTGATGCAGATATGATCTGCTTTGTGGTGGGATGATCCATCATGGAATATAATCAGCCCATCATACTATCAATCATGGAGGAAGGTAATGCTTTTTTAAGCAAAATTCATGAAGCACAAGTACTGAAAACTTTTGATGAATTAAACCACATGAAATAAAGAATTGCTGTTTATAGTATCTAGCAATACTGTTAACAAAAGAAAATACAAACTACACTCTCAGAGACAAATTTGTATCACATAAAACTCTCAGTTGAGAACAATTGTCAATTTCTATAAATCCATAATATTAATAGAATTTAAGAAATAAAACAGATGAACATCGGGGAACGGAAAGAAACATAAAATAAGAAAAGAACAGAGAAGGAGGGGTCCCTGGGTGGCTCAGTAGGTTAAAGCTCTGCCTTCTGCTCAGGTCATGATTCCAGGATCCTGGGATCAAGCCCCGCATCAGGCTCTCTGCTCAGAAGGGAGAATGCCTCCTCCTCCCTCTCTGCCTGCCTCTCCACCTACTTGTGATCTCTGCCTGTCAAATAAATAAATAAAATCTTAAAAAAAAAAAAAAAGAATTTTCTTAAAAAAAAAACAAAAAACAAAAAACAGAGAGGGAGGCAAACCAAGAGAGACTGTATAGTTTAGAGAACAAACTGAGGGTTGCTGGAGGGGAGATGGGTAGGGAGATAGGTCAAATGGATGATGGGCATTAAAGGACACTTGTTGAAATGAGCACTGGGTGTTATATGTAAGTGATGAATCACTAAATTCTATTCCCGGAAGCAATACTGCACTATATGTTAACAAACTTGAATTTAAATAAACTGAAAAATAATAGTCATATTAAAACAACAACAGAATCAAAGAGAAAAATGAGCAAAGCAAGATACAAGAATATCAGGAAAAAGGAAACTAAAAGTGTAATGAACACTTGGAATGTTCTTCCATCTTGTATTAATCAGACAAATGCAAATTAAAATGCCCCCATGAAGGGGGTTAACATTCTGACGTTTTGATGGTTGGCTTCACCAAATGATTAACTTTGGCCAACAGAATATGAGCTGAATGGCCTTATGTCATTTCCAAATAGAAGCTTTAAATACCAACATGCAGATTTTTTTCCCCCTCTGCTAAGAGAGAGGCAATGTTTTTCACCAGGTGCTGTCTAGGTCCTGGAATGAAGGAGATCTGGAACAGTCACAGACAACTGGGACAGAAATATAGTGCTAGAGCTAAAGGGAATCAAAAGACTCTTTGATATAAGCTATTGAGATTCAGGTGGTATTTATTATTGCAGCATAACCCAGCATTTGCTGACTGGTTTAGTACACTAGATAAACACTTGGATGTCAACATAATAAAATATTTATTAGAACCTTAGTGAAACACTTATGAGATATTTCTAGGAAGACAGTTGACAATGGGTATAAAGTGAATCGATCGATAAAGTGGAAACAACCTAGAGGCCCATCATGGAAAAATACATTGTGCTATATTCATTCAAGGTAATTTTCTGTGAAAATAAAAATAATACATACAATGGCACTGGTAATTCTCAAAAGCACAATGTTCACAATGAAGCTGGATATAATAGAATACTGAATGTATAATTTCATCTCTATAAAGTTCAAAAACATTAAATAATAAATGTATTGTTTGGGAGTATAAACATATGTGATAAAATTATAAAGAAAAGCAGAGGAGTCAAAGACATTGTAGTAAGGGTCATGACTGTATTGGATGCTGTTTGTGCCCCTAAAATCTTCTTGCTGGCAGTGTTAACTACTGTTATTAAAGAGTCTAACAAACGCTGAGACAGAGAATCAAATGCTTTTAGGTTAGTTGCAAGGTAAAGAAAACCCTGGTAGGAGAGTGGAACAGTGAACCAAAGGAAGAAAAAGAGCCACTAAAATGGGCAGCTGGAGCTTCCCTGACTTCTCCAACTTTGGAAGCCAGTGTAGGGAACACAACAGTGACTGATGGCCGTCTGTGTCCGAGAGGCACAAAGGAACTCAGGTATTCATGCACCAATGACGCTCAGTCACTGGTTTAGAGCCAGTCTCAAAAGATGATCCTTCTTTCACATGTGTGACTGATAAAGCAGATAGAAAGCAGACTAAATAAATAGATAAAAATAAATAGATAAAATCATTAGCTAAAGAAATGAATATCTAGCATATGGCAGTCAGGCCAGTAGAGTAGGTAGAGGACTTCCTTGGGGGCACATAGAGTAAGCTAATTAAGAGGATAAGTTCTAGATATGCAATATTAGAAACAAAATTAGGGATATAAACACAGCTATAGAAGAAAGTATGTGACTAGTTTAATCAAATCTATGCAAATTAAGGAAAAACATGAGTAAAGAGATTATTTTTCTAAGATATATAAATTATAAGATTCCTATAAGGAAAAAGAAAATTTAAGCAGACCGATTACCATTGAATAAATTGGAATATTCTTCAAAAAACGAGAGTCTAAAAAAAGAACTAAATCCAGGCAGTACAATAAACTAATGTATCAAATTTCTGAAGAAATAGAGCCAAAATAATTGAAAGTGTTATAGAAAAAAAAAAAGTTTAGTCAGAATGTAGCTCTAACACATAGCGAAACATCATATAATAAGTAAAATGGTACTTGAGTGCAAATTGAAAAACTTCATGTAAAAAGAAAAAAGAAGTCCAAATATATTCCGTAAAATATGCATATTTATTATAAGACAAAAGTAGAATTATTACTAAATAGGAAAAAGATGGAGTATTCAATAAATCAGTTGGTTGAGTTCCCATTTAAAATACTAGTAACAGGGGCACCTGGGTGTCTCAGCCATTAAGCGTCTGCCTCCAGCTCAGGTCATGATCCCAGAGTCCTGGGTTTGACCCCTGCATCAGGCTCTCTGCTCAGCAAGAAGCCTGCTTCTCCCTCTCTACTCCCCCTGCTTATGTTCCTTCTCTCGCTGTGTCTCTCTCTGTCAAATAAATAAAATTTTTAAAAAACAAATACTAGTAACAGAGGCATCTGAATGGTCAGTTAGTTAAGTGTCATCATCTCAGGGTCCTAGGATCAAGCCCTATGTTGGGCTCTCTGCTCAGCAGAGTCTGCTTCTCCTTCTCTCTCTGCCCTCCTCCCCACTTGTGCTCTCTCTCTCTCTTTCAGTGTGTCTCAAATAAATAAAATGCTTTAAAAAATAAAATAAAATAATAAGATAAAATAAAATACTAACAACAGAGGCACCTGGGTGGCTCAGTAAGTTAAGTGTCTGCCTTTGGCTCAGGTCCTTATCCCAGTATCCTAGAATCAAGCCCCATATCAAACTCCCTTCTCAGTGGGGATTCTGCTTCTCCTTCTTCCTCTGCTTCTCTCCCTGCTTATATGTACTCTCTCTCTCTCTCTTTCTGTCAAATAAATAAATAAAATCTTTACAAAAATAAAGAAGTGAAGTAAAATAAAATGCTAGTAACAGAAGTAAACTTTAAGACTATAGAAAACTTACATGCTAGTCATAAAATCCAGAAATTACAAAGCAGTCATCTTAATATGTTAAAACTGATTAAATAAATTGCTCTATACAAAAAAATGAATTACAAAAATAACGTCAAATTATCAAAAAATAATTGAAAATTTATTTTTGCTGCACCTAGAACTTGCAATGGAATGATTTCCTTACCAAATAAAGAACTTATATGTTGATTATTGAAATAACGATGGAAAGATGTATAAAATAAAGGCCAGGCCATAAGAAAAAAAAAAAGAAGTATACATACATAACTTTTTTCTGATCCCTTCCTTAAATAAGCATAAAACAAAAGTAAGGAAAACTAAAATAATAATGATATTCAAAGACTTACAGATTATAGTTTTAATAACACTTATTGCTGCTGATGATGAAAGGCACCAGGAATTTTCGTACACTTTCAGCAGATGTGCCTATTGGGGTCATTCTATATTTTGGTAATATCTATGAAAAGTTCTTAAAACCTTTTTTTTAAAATTTTTATCAAATTTAAACTCCATTTAATTTTTTCCCCAGAAAGTCCAACTTTTAGAATTTTCTTCTAGTTTTATTCTGACATGCCCCACAAAAGATTTAGCATTGTTGCAGTAATAAGTACTAGAAAGATCCTAAATAGTCATTGGTTACGGGCCAATCAAATAACAGAAAGTGCATCCATGTACAGAATATTATTCAGCTGTACAAAAGAGTAAGTGAAGTTGATATGGACTGATAGTCATGTCCAGAATATATTATTATTAGAAAGAAGGAATGAATAGAATAATGGGTAATTTTTTTTTTTTAAGTTTGTGAGTGTGCATATAAATATTCATTGGACAGGGCGCCTGGGTGGCTCAGTGGGTTAAGCCGCTGCCTTCGGCTCAGGTCATGATCTCAGGGTCCTGGGATCGAGTCCCGCATCGGGCTCTCTGCTCAGCAGGGAGCCTGCTTCCTCCTCTCTCTCTTTCTCTCTGCCTGCCTCTCTGCCTGCTTGTGATCTCTGTCTGTCAAATAAACAAATAAAATCTTAAAAAAAAAAAAGATGTACTTCTTAAATATTCATTGGACAATCTATGTCAGCTGCTCACTCCTGTGATGTTGTGTCAGGTCAAAAACCATTGACACCTCCATGAAAGCACATGATGGGGAAATTCACAATTGAAAGGGAGTCTGGAAAATCCAAAGCAAAGGTAGCAAATATTCATTGGATATAAATACTAACAATAGTTGTCCCAGGCTTACTGGGAAACTGGGAAGTCAACAAGGGGAGAAAAAGCTACCAAATTGTTCTTGTTTCCCTTTTCATCCAGTATAACTTTGGTGCCACAGATACTTTCTGTATCACTTGTGACTTGAGAATGAAAGTCACAAAAATGAAATGTGACATCCTTATAAATTAGTTAACTCAAAGCTGGAGGAAGAGTCTTGAAGGCTGTGAGGAGTAAACATTAGCTGCAGAAGGACAAGAAATAGGAAACCCAACTAATGGCTAGCCAGAGTTCTAGTCAGAATCACACCTTAGCTGTGCACATTTCTGCAATAAGTAGGCACCAAAACTGGACAAGTTCAGTGAAAAATTCTCTAACAACCCCTCTGAGTCTCTCATCTCTGTACCTCTAGCTACAGAAACAAAATCCAGGTAGGAACGGCAATTGAATAAAGATAGGACACCTGCCCTGCAGGACTGCTAAGGGCTTTCCATAAAAAGGATAATGCCCTTTCTGTTTTCATACCTGAAAGAGCACTGTGTTCCCCTAACATCGTACACAGTTGGGAATCCCACTAAAATAAAGTTGGCATGATATGCTAAGAGAAATAAAATTCAATCACTGCAATTATTTTTCTCAAGTGAAAAATCTCTGTTAAAAAATAGCTTTTGCAATTAATGAAACACCACTCGGTTTTCTGCAAAATGGTCTTGTATGTCAGCTTTGTGGCCATGTGTATTTCTGAGTCATTTCTACATTAAGAATCTATCCTATAGACAACAGGGACCACGTTGATGTAGTCAGAGAATTCATTTTACTCAGTGCTCTTCGCAATGTTAATTTCTCTGTCCCACAGAGATAATGTTTTAGAATAATGTCTGGTGTGATTTTTACTCTTTTTAGTTTCATGCTGTTCTGAATGTTTAAAAAATCTTTTTAAGCAATAGAAGCTGCCATACTCCCTTAATCTTCTTTGGCATCATATACGTTACCTATTTTAGAGAATTATCTTCACTGTCTCAGTGTGTGTTTGTCGAATTTGTATGTGTTACGTTAGTTCAGCAAGCCATTACTTCTCTCCGGATTTCCTGTGGAGTGTGTCTCCTTCAGTGGGGCCTTTCAGTCCCCTGGCTGATCTCCTAGGGCACTTGCATTTCCAAGCACAGAAATGTCCCTTTTGCACATGAAATAGGGTCTACTTTTACTTTGAGCCTGATGTTTTGCTACCCGAAGGCCATATATTGGATTCAAATGTTTCCCATTTCTCTGCCTCAAGGCAGAAGTCTCAAAACTGCATTTTGTCTGTCTCTTTGCTTTATTCTCAAGGCCAGAATGATGTGGAGAGAGTAGAGGATGCCTCATAAGCCAGAGATGCCTTCAAGCCCCTCCCTCTCAAGCGTCCTAGTATCAGGAACCTGGAAAAGTTGCTCAAACTCCCCAAGCCTCAGGGGACACATCTGTTCATCAGATTGCTGTGAGAAGGAAATGGGTTGCTACATTAAAAAACAAACAAATTTGGCAACATTTGCCTCATGTTCAGTGTCCAGTAAGTACTCAATACAATTGTTAGTGTTTCAAGTATTACTATTAGGAGAATGTTGGACAAGGTAGCTCTAGGGCATTTGTGCGGTATGGGGAAAAAGTAAAAACAGCATGGGCAGAGTGGTAAGGAATGATGGCACGCGGGCTCTAGCCATCAAGAGGAAGGAAGAGTGCACAGGAGCCCATGTTATCATGTACACTCAAATTAAGAGCTGGTCAGAATTTAGGGAAGAAACCTGCGAGTAATATTGGTAAATACGATAAAAAATAAAAATAAAGGGTTTGATTTCAGCAACAAATGCAAAAGTTTAGGAACTGAAGTTGTGTGTGGAAGCAAACTGCCTGACACCCCAAGCTCACCTCTCCCAGCCTTCACTGCCCCAACAGTGGATGGAAAGGACATTTTGGGGGCATGGTTACCTTGGGCAGGTATCCTGTGATTTGAAGGTGAAAGTCTTTCTGTTCTGTGTCTCCTCCAACCATGTGGTCAGCGGGAACACTGTGTGTCAGACAGGCAAAACCTCCAGGTCTTTCTTCTTTTTCTCTCTCCTATTTATTTTATTTTATTTTGCTTCTCTATTCTTTTTCTTAGAATGTTATAAAAATTTCCATCTTAAAAGCATCTTGAACATATTATTTGCTGTTATTTTAAAGTCTATGTGCAATATCTTCAATGCCTCGATTGATGATGACCTTTTTGTATCGTCTTCTATTTTTTTTTTTTTTTTATTGGATTTGGCTATTTTGTCCTGTCTCTTGTCACACCTGGGAATTTTACTGAGTGTTTCATATTGGAGATGCGGTACTCAGAGACTCAGAATGGTGTCTTAACTCACAGAGGATTCAGTGTTCTCTGATAGAGTGTGAGACTACAGAGCAGATCATCATGACCCAGATGGACACTGAGATGATTTTTGGATGAATTTGTGAAAGCTTGGTCTACTTTGTGTGCCTTAACTGACATTCTGGGGTTTGTAATAGCACCCTCCTCTGCATAGTGAGGCTACAAAGAGTTCTGATGGGTGTGTAGATTGTTAGATTCTCCAATTCCACTTCTTAGCCTTCTATCCAAGGCCATTAAGGGAGTAGCAAAAGTCTTGAGGGTATAAATAATGAAGCATGGGGGTTCACCTCTCCACTTTGCTCTGGGATCTTGACTCTTCAAGCCTTTATTCTCTTAGACAATAAGAAGGCTAGATTCTGCCTCTCCAGCCTTGTGGCTGCTAAGCTGACAACTCAGAGCCTCTACTTTTTTTTTTTTTTAAAGATTTTATTTATTTATTTGACAGAGAGAAATCACAAGCAGATGGAGAGGCAGGCAGAGAGAGAGAGAGGGAAGCATGCTCCCTGTCGAGCAGAGAGCCCAATGCGGGACTCGATCCCAGGACCCTGAGATCATGACCCGAGCCGAAAGCAGTGGCTTAACCCACTGAGCCACCCAGGTGCCCCGCAGAGCCTCTACTTTTGAAGGAAGATATTGTCCTGTGGCTCAAGGAATAGTAAATACCTCCAGAGGAAAAGATGTGTGGAAAGAAGAGCCCACCTCACTATATTACTTTTCTCTGCAGGATCATGGACGTTTAAGTCCTGTCTGCTTGGCTGCTTTTACTTGTACCACCTTCCCCACCCCACCTTCCTTTAGGTGGATTTATCCAACTTTTAGAGTCATTCTCCTGCTGATATTTGGTGTAATATTATATACTCATTCACTGACAAAAGGGAAGTCTTTTACAACCTTCTCTGTTTCACTAGTTTTTCTTTGGGTTGGAGCACTATGGGGAAGGGGGGAATCAGGTTAGGATTCTTACCTCTCTATATCTGTCCATCAACCTTCCTGACTTTGTCTCTTCTCTTTCTCTTCCCTGTATCAGCATTGGACAGTCTCAAGATTCCTCTGAGCTATTTGCATGAGAATCAACAATACATGGGGAGATAAATAAAATCTCTCAATCTAAGCCATTTGCCCCAAATCAATCTGTTTCCAGAACTCTGCTCTAAAGTATCCAGTAAACATAACGAAAGGAAATATTCATCCTCTGAGCTTAAATCTATAATTGTTTCTTAACATTATATTTATGAAAAAGAAGAAGTTAGGAGTCATTCAATTTGGATACAATCATTACTGAGTTCTTGCTACAACGCTATTTAAAAGTCCCCAAAACTTTAGCAACAAAAATTTTAAAACTATGTCAATGTATGTATATTCCCTGTTTCCTATATACCAAAAATTTTATTTAATATTTTATTTAAATATATACAATATTTATTTTTTTCATGGGAGTCTCAGGATAATTCTGTGCACTGTGCCCATTTCAGATACAAGGGAAAGAAAGATCAGGAATGTCATCTACCCAAGTCACTCAGCAATATGTGTGCTTTCAATCTACACCTGATTACAATGATTGTGAAATATCGGCCATAACAATATTTTTAAAAACTTACAGGGAACCCAAATACACTGTGAGATGGTAAGAGGTTTTCTGCTGAAAGAAGGTTTCTGTAATCAAATAATTTCACAGTTCTACAACCACATACTTCTCATATTATGCATAAAGCTCAGCAGTACATTCTCAGCTCTGAGAAATCTCCCTTTAATTACCCACCATTTTTCAGACCTACTTGACCACAAAACCCTTTTCTCATAAGATAGGAGACAAAAATGTTTCCTGACCTCACTGTATGTCTTTTAAGAAACAAAATGAGCTCCCGTTGAGAACCACTGGCATAGCTAGCCATATTTCAGGTGGCAGGCATGACTGGAAGGTTTATATGGTTTTCCAAGATGAAACGTATTATTTGCAGGGACAGAATAAAGCGAGTCCCTGTGTCTTTAAAAATGGCATCTCTTCCTCTGTGGGAGACTATCTGCAGTGGAATTAAAATATCTTGAGTGTTTGGTACCTGCCAAGTCCTCTAACAGAGAAACTAGCAAATAGGGGGAAAAAGAGGTTTGTGGCAAATCAGGACATCTTTTCCTGGGGTAATGAACATCAATAGCGAAACTGTAGAGGTAATAAGCTGGGGTAGCAGTGGGGTCAGTGTGAGGACAAGTCAAAGGAAGAACACAAAGAAAGGATCTTAACAGAAAGCAACGTAACCAAAAATAGGTCATTGGGGGTGAGTTCACAGAGGGAAGAGGCTGAGTACAAAAGCTGTGTATAGCTATTTGGGCAGGGTCAAGTTCACAGGTACTGGTGATAGTCATTTGTATTTGGAGAACTGTGTATCCATTAAAATTATTGTGTAGGGGAATGCATACAAGTTCAGGAAAATATTATTGACATTGATAAATTTAAAAAATCACTTATCAAAAAAGATTCCACATGAGATTACATTTTGTAAGAAAAAAAGTGCATATGAAACATTAGCTACATGAACAGAAATATACAATAATATAAAGAGTGATGATTTCTGAATGTGGGTTCCTATCAAATTTCATTTCTTTGTGTTCTCTGTATTTCCCCAATACTCCTACGTCTCGTCATTTTATTTTATTTAAGAATATACTTTAAGAGATACAAAAATATTAGCCAGGATTGAGTTGTAAGCTGAAGCAGTGTTTGAAACAAAGAGATGTCTCAGGAAGACCAAGAAAGATGTGTGTTCATGTGACAATCAGGGATTTTTTTAAAAAAAGAAGCATGCACGTCCAAAGGTCCTTGACTCCTTCTTATCTTCTTTGTCAGAAAGGTTCTCTGCCCTTTGTGTTATGCATAGTTGCTGAATAGGAACTAAATGCAAAGCAATGATCAAATTACTAAAAAATTGACTAAATTTAAAAAGTGGCTAAAATTCTCTTTTTTAATATATGGAATAGAATTTTCTTTCTTTCTTTCCTTCCTCCCTTCCTCCCTTCCTTCCTTCCTTCCTTCCTTCTTCTTTTTCTTTCTCTAACCATGGTTAAGGAGAAAAAGCAAACATAAGCAAAGGGTGTAGAAATGATAACCTTTGATGTAAGCAGGGACTGAATGACTTCTGGGTGATTGAATAAACTCTACAATGCTAGAGAAATGGGCTTCCTTATTCAATCCTAACATCCTTGGAGTGGGCTCTTGAATCACCTTTTGCAAAGTAGGAAATTGGATGAAACAGTTTAAATAACTTGTTTTAGTTACCTTCTTACTAAGTGCCAGAGTCAGGATTTGAACTGAAAATCTTGATCTTTGTCCACTACATCATGCTGCCTCCTAAGTGGAAAGCTGTGTCTCAAATGGGTGTATTCATTTCAACCTCTTCTAGGGAGGAAAAAAAAAAAAATCTTTATCTTCCATGCTGTCCATAAAGCGCAAAGACATGCCTCATATTTCATTTCTTTTTTTTTCTAACCCCTTAAAGAGCTAACTGAAGTAAGCCTAAGATCAGTGGGACCTCAGCTTTAATGTTTCAGCACAGCTCACTCATTGGATCTGCAAACCCCACTGCTGAAGAGTGAAAGTCATCGAATTTCATTTCTTGTAACATTAGTTTAGAAACATGTTTTCCCTTCTTACCAGTTAAATTGTCTTTTACTTTGTAAACCGTTTCTATTTTTCAACAATTACATTACAATGTGTTCAATTTTAACCGCCCTGCTGCTCAATCCTTTATAAACCCAAATAAAGAAATAGTTATATAACCAAGAAACATCAAAAAGTGAATAAAAAGAAGATATTGCTTCAGATGATTCTCTATTTGCTGAGGACGAAAAAGCAATTTAACATTTTATTTTTTATATGTATTATTGCATTATTCTTTTGTTTACCTTGTCACAAGTGGGAGCCTGATAGCATCTGTCACCCTCCCACAATTTAATTACATACTCCATATCTTTATTCTCACTTGGCAGTGTCTTTGCTTGCCTATATCTACCTTCTCCACCACTTCTGAGTTTCCATTGCATGATTTTTGTAATTAAGTGAGCAGCAAGTTAGCTACCTCCATTCCTAAATTGAACATTTCATCCTTTTAAAGCACTTCTAATAAACTTCCCTGAGTCTGAATCCCCATTACTTCTCCCATCTTACCCTGATGACTCAATTATCTCCTCAGGGGAGAATCTGTTCAATACCAAGAATTACCTTTTCTCCACAGAGGGGGGATTTGAAACAATGACTCTAAAACCCTCTTTCTTTCACTCTATGTCTTCAATGAATAATTTATATTTGTGACAGTCTGTTTTCTGTCTTTCCTGATTCTTAGTTTTGAAAAACACGGAAAGGATACATTCACGCCTTCTCATTACTTTCATAGAGAAAGTTGTCTCTACTCCCATCGGGCCCTTGAATTGACCTTCATTCACAGTCAAAAAGAAGGAACTTGCCTTCTCCCTATTGTTTTAATGTTTTTCTTTCCCTATTCAAATATTTGTTATTCATTAAAATCTACATAAGCTTTCAAAAAAAAATCACAATTTTTTTTTTTGCAGTAGCATTTACTTTTCTTAAGATGAAAGTGTTATAATGACATTTGTATAAAGAAATTAGAAAATGCAGAACAGAATAGAACAAATATGATCTGCCCTAAACTCCATCATTAGTAGATGACTCATGGAATATCCAATCATATAAACAAAGGAAAACTACGGAGACAGTAAGAAGATCAGTGATTACCAAAGGTTCCGAAGGAAGGATGAGTAAGCAGAACACAGAGGAGCTTCAGAGCTGGGGGAAAATATATGAGGATATACTCATGCATAGAGGGCATTATACAGCAGTCCAAAGTGATGGAAGGAACAACACCAACAGTGAACTCTACTGTAAACAATGGACTTTAGGTTATTATTTTTAGTGTAAGTTCATTGATGGTAAAAACATACCGCTCGGGTGAAGATTAGGAATGTGTGGGCAGGGGGTTGTTTTGTGGGGATCTCAATCTGTCAATAACCGGTGTTGTGATTCGGCTGGACCTTGTGGTACTTACTATGACTGCAAAATGCACTTCAGCAGCAACCATCAGGAAACTTTGAAAACATCAAATTTATTACTAAAAGTGTTGGAAATTACACAGCACACCTGGGACTACAAGGCAAGGTTGAAAGTAGAGAGAGAGAGACTGAAAGCATGTTCTGTTTCTATCTACTGGGTTGAGGGTTGGGGGGCTAGGGTTTCATAGGTTCACTTTTTATGGACTAATTTAAAATAAAAGAGTGGGAATTTGATGCAAGGGAAGACAAAAAACAATGGCCCAAATAGTCAGTAACTGAAATCAATCAAGATCTCTAAAACAAAGAAGCCTCAGCTGGGGAGGCAGCCTGGCTCTTTATCTGGTCCCAGGGCTGGCAATGGGTTTATTGGAGATAAGGGTCTTTGAAATGGATGTCTAGGCAATCAATGCTTAAGTCAGGTACTTGCATTACCAAAACTAAAACACACACACACACACACATACACACACACAACTGTCAGGGCTTACACTATAGAGGTATATGAGAAATATCTGTGATTTTCCCTCAATTTTTCTGTGAACCTAAAACTGCCTTAAAAAGAAAAAAAAAGTCTCTAAAAAAATACATGGTAGAACATATACACAGTATTGTTCAAAACTCCAAAGTGATAAAAAAGTAAAATAAAATGGTATTGAAAAGAAATATAGAAAAAAAAATCATTTAAATACCAGACAAATTTGATGTCATCTCTATAGTATGTGCAAATGGTATACTGTCTTTTTTACCCATTTTGTTATATACTTTTAAAATCTGATAGATGATATACATTATCGAGGCTCTTAATTTACTTTAAGCACACATGGTTGCTCAGAAATGACTCTGATTCGGGGGCGTCAAGTAGCTTTAAAAGAGCAGAAGTGTAGTGACAGGTGTTCAGTATTTAATGAACACATACCAGATGTCGACACCAGGTTAGTGCAGGGGCTACAAAGACTCATATGATGCGCTTCCTCCTCTAACTGAGGCAAGGCAGGAAGCTAATACATATGGCACACAGAAATAGGTCTTATAATAGCACTCATACAAAATATGTTTTAAATATAAAAAGAGCTTTTGTTGAAACATCTTTTTCTCAAGCAAGTATTGTTGGCTTGGTCTATGTGGATATCGAGAATTGAAAATTAACACATATTCTTATTATATCATTTAAAGGAAATTATTTATTAGAATATGCCTATTGTCTCTCTAAAACAAATCCTGGATTTGGAGTCTCATGCATGCACTCCAAACCTTCTTTGATGATAAACAATTATGTAAAGTTGGGTGTTTATTCTTGAGATCCTTGATGATGAGTCCATCCTTCTCAAAGAAATCCTCTGGTTTCCTACTGCTGACAAAACACACGGGCCTTAGGAAGGCATTCAATTCCTCTAAAATTCAGGCCCATTCTTACTTTCAAACACGTTCTACTCCTGCCTCCCAAGCCCTGTGAGTCCCATTAAAGAGTTTTTGTTGCATCCTGTTCATGTTCATTTCTCTCCTTGTCTTTTCCATTCTGTCCCCTCTGTGTAGAATCGATCTGCTATGTCCACAGATCCATATGGCTCCCACCTATAGCTTGACCAACCAGGGCACCCCGTCCTCTCAGCTGAGAGTAATTACTCCTGCTGAACTCTCATGGCACTTGAATGGTGTCCCTGTCCCTGGAACTTGTATCTCACATCCCAGGATAGACAACGGAGAGATTCTTGAGAGGAGACACTGAGAGCAAGCTACCTCTTCCTCACTGCTGCACATAAAATCTGGACATAGTTGTCGAATGAGTGAATGAATTAACTTCATTTCCCTTTGAAAACATTGTACTACTATATTGATTTTATTGGGCTTTTGAGATAGAAATTCGTATGGGCTATGAAGCAGACTGAAACATGAATTAAAATTCAGAATATAAAGAATAAAATGTGTGACATAACGTAGGCGAATAACCAAACAGGCCACAAAATAATCTTTTCAGTGTTTTGTTGTGTTTTGTTTTGTTTTTTAATAGGAAGCAAAGAAATGAGTGGGACAAAGATTCAATACTAGAACATTTCAGAGAGAAAAAGAGCTACTCGTTCATCTCTGTCCCGATGAATTATCTTTAACTGGCAAAGCAGAAACACTATCACTCAAGTGCTTTTAGAGCTTAGGTTTTAAGGCTGTCTAACACAGTGAAGACAGCGCTAGAGTTAACAAAGACTCACGTTCCCATCTAGCTCTGGTATATACGATCTGGAGACTGTGTGCAATTCACCTGACCTGTGCATGTCAATTTCCTCACAGATAATACAGCAATGGCTTAAGCATTCATGGAGGGGATCAATAAAGAGAATACTGGTAAATGTCCCTAGTAAGTTGCGAAACCCCTATTGCCAGACATATTTTTACTGAAGCATGAGTTGCATTAAAATGATTTATGGGTTGGAAATAAGTTTTTAACAGAAATGACAATATATCTGGATAAACATACCTAGAGATCTAATAATGTACAGCATGATGGCTATAGTTAATAATATGATATCATAAACTAGAAAATTTGCTGAGGGTAGATTTCTGGTGCCCTCACCATGTGTGCACACATACACATGCACACACACACACAAAGATGGTAACTATGTGAGCAGATGGATCTGATAATGAGGTTGACTGTAGTAATCACTTGAGATATATATATATACATATACATATACATATATATGTGTATATATATCTATAGTAGTGACTGTAGTGACTGTAGTAATCACTTGATATATATATATATATACATATACATATATATGTATATACACACACACACACACACACACATATACATATACATGCATATCAAAACATCGCGTTGGGTACATACCTAGGGGTTCAATTGCTGGACCCTAGGGTATTGCTATTTTTAACTTTTGGGGGGACAACACACTGAGGGACTACTGGAGGGGAGGTGGGTGGAGGATGGTATGGATGGGTGATGAGCATTAAGGAGGGCACTTGCTATGATGAGCACTGGGTGTTGTACATAAGTGGTGAATCCCTAGATTCTACGTCTGAAAGTAATACTAAACTGGATGTTAACTAACTAGAATTTAAATAAAAACTTGAAAAAAAATCATGTTGTACACCTAAATTTATGCAATTAAAAAAAAACTGAAAAAAAGAACATGTGGCCTATAGTAGCAACAACTTGGGGTAGAGGGACTTAAAAAAAATAAGCATGATAGATTATAGTCATCATAATCATAACAACACAAATAATGACTGCAAATATAGGCACGTAATATATATTTTAAGAGCTTTATGTACATTAACATATTTATTTATTTATTTATTTATTTTTGTATGAGTGTCTTTATCTGTATTTCAAAATCTTTGAACAGGATTTTGTTCTTTTATTTCTAATCCAATATAATTCCTGATTTGCAGAGTTCTAGAAATTTGAAAAACATAATACTAAGAGAAATCACAAACATGGAAACTTAGTATCGCACAGACTTTAAAATACTAATTTTATGTTCCATGTATACAGTTTAGTGGGAAAGTAAATGACAACCAGACTTGTTTGCAATAGAGATCTTGTCTCCCAGGTTGAAAATTGTTCAGCTGTAATTTTGGGATCATCTTTTCTTGTATTAATTTAAAATAAGAACACAGTTGATACTGAAACAAAAAAATATAAACAAACAAATCTGGGAACTGAAATTATCCATTCCTTTAAAACATGAAAGGGAATATCAAAAAAGTCTGAGACTCATCCTTGCATCAGAAGCCTTCATTCAGCTGCAGCCCTGATTGGCAGGGAGGCACACCGTCCTCCTATTTGAAACCAAGCATCAGTTTGTGTTTGTCCATGATTGTGTGTGTTGGTTTTGATTACTGTTATTTCTCCAGAACAATTCTGACTTCACAATGATGGTCCTGCCTCAGCTGAAGGCTGCAGCTGTCTGAGAGAGGACTGTCTACACTGCCCTTTGCTTTCGACCCCTTGCAATAACCCTCTTTATGCCACCTTTCTCTCATGCAGACCTTCATACAAATACCAGAGCCTTTCACCTTTTAAAAAAGATAATAATAGTCTTTCCATCATTGAACAACTGGCTTGTAAGTTGTAGCACTCTGTGCATAGCAGAAGTGGCAGAGAATGGAGGGGAATTACACAGCGGAAAGATTTGAAAATAGGGAGGCACAATCTCTGATCTAAGTGTCGCTGCAGTGACCTTGAAAGAGTCACCCCTACAGTGTTCAATTTCACTTCCTTTATCTGTGATAGGGAAATAGATAGGAGTCCTAAGGACTACAACAGGTTGTTGCCAATATCTTGAAGTCTGTGAGATACTAAGTGCCATGCTTTTGATTTCTCTGTTTCTTAAAGGTCTATATGATCTCTGCCAATCAGGAATTCTGTTGGACTAAAAAAGGAATATAACCTTGTTTAGAATAAGTAAATATTATATATTTATGTGTAACTGTAAAATTACACACAATTATAATTCATTACATTACCAAAATGCTTTTTTTAAAAATTCATAAGTCTAAGTTTGGGGGTGAAATTTTTTAAGTCATCATATGACAAATACTTTGGAATTTCTGTGCCTAGTGACAATGAACAAGGTTGAAGTACCTTAGTATCACCAACTGAGAAGAGCAAAGAAGTGTCACTGGGGTCATAAGGAAACATAAGGGAGATGCAAGATGCCTGAGTCCACCTGGATCCAGAGCAAAACAGTTCCTTTTAGTCCTAAGTGCTTACAGAAGTATCTATGTAATCATCGACTTCTGCATGACTTCCTAACACCTGACTCACAGCAGATATTCCCACATCTGGGAAATGACCCACAGGTCCCATCCCATTAGCTGCATTTTAAAGAGAGTGTTAGGGAAGAAAAATTTTTTATCTACCTATCAAAGTTATTTTGGAATGGTCATGAGAATTAAATTGACATGAGACAGGTTAAAGGAGAAAATCAAATTTATCTACCTACCTACTGAGCATCCCCATAAATGCATAAACATGGGAGATTCCCAAGACAAGCATTATGAATCATATAGGTCATCCTGAACTAAAGAGAAGGGGATCAAGGTCTGGGACACCAAAGGGAAAGAAAGTGATTCACAGAAGGATGGAAAAGAGTAAATGTTTGGTAAACTAGCATTTGTTGGACCATCCAGAAACATGGGTCACAGAGAGGAATTTAAAGAGCAGACTTTGTGAAATTCCTCTCCGTCTACCATTCTCAGTTGACATTATAGTGTAGAGTGTAGTTATCTGTGATGACAGCATCCTTCCTGGAGCAGATCCTCTACCTAAATTCTCTTTGGCAGTTCCTGGGGGAGGCAAACACCACCAACAGCAACTTCTTGATTCTTCAGGTTCCCAAAAATAATCAGCCTAAAATACTCCTTATGCAAAAAAGACACATTTTGTAGTGGCCAGTTTTGCTTCTCTACAAGCACATGTTTTGGATTTGGGTCTAAAAAGTCTCAAGTTGAGCTCTGCCCTGACACAAGCTAGTTTGTGAATTTGCCAGAGTGACTTCTTTGCAAAGCTCACCTTTCTCATTTGCAAAAATAAAAATAAAACACCCCCCAAGGGATTCAAATAATGATCAAGTTTGACAGCACAAGTGAAGATGCAAAATTATTGTCTGATAACACACATTGAAACATGTTAGTCCCTTCAAAAGATGTTGCCACTTCCAAAACTCTGTGGGACTTCTTATCTGGTATTGCCTGCAGAGGACTGGAAAAACAAATACACAGCAACAACAACAACAACACAAATTTCATAGTGCTGAGTGGAGTTTTCAGTAGTGGCTTTGGAAATATTTCTGATAATTTCTATCACTGGCTTGTTGGTGAATGCTATCTCCACTCTGACTACTGGGATTAAAACCAAATATCAGCATGCAAATAGGTGACAAGCCCCAAGGCACATTACTTAAGGTTGAGGCAGGTTGATTGTTAGACTTTTGGAAATAGAATCAAAGCAAAAACTACATCTTTCTCACTAAACTCAGAGTGAGTTTTAGAGAACACTAGCATTTGAATTCATATAGGGCTTGTTTCCAAATTGCAAAGATTCCGTTTCAGTAATTCTGTGTTCAGCTCATGAATCTGTATGTTCAGCAAGCTTCCTGAATGAGGTTGATGCTGGTTGTCCAAGATTCATGGGCTACATTTAAAGAACAGATGCTTTATGGCATTTGTTCATGGGAACGATGGCTGTACCCTCATGACATCAAAATGGTGAATTAAGTCTGCCCAAGTAGGAATCACGTTATCTATACAGGGTAGTAGAACCAAAAATATACGAAAATGGTACAATCTGCTGAGGCATCTGGGATTGCTCATTTCATCATCTTGTGCTTTTTTCAGGTCCTGAAAGAATAGAAACAAAGTTTGATGATGAAACAGCTTTTAAAGCACAACCAAACCCTGGCATTTTATCCCAGCTGGTGAAATGAGACCTTCAGTGCATTTTAAAATTCTGATGTATTATCATCATGCCCCCCAAATTGTACAACAAAATGAATTTAAAATGGAGTAAAGAACCAATGCAAAAAGGAAAACGAAAGAATTTCAAAACTTAATATATATATATATACTATATATACATACATACACACACACGAGAGAAAACAACCATAGATTCTACCCTACTAAATTTTTCCATACAATAAAATTTTCATAAATATGTTAAATAAGAAATCACAAGCTTGGAAAAGATGCATTATGTATGGAAGATTACCTAAGATATGATTTCATAAAAATTAGTGCATAAGACAAAAGCAAAAAAAAAATGGGCAAAATAAAAGGACAAAAGTAGTAAAATGTTACTAAGCATTAGGAAACTGTTCGATCTCTTTATTAGTAACAACTAATCTTCTGAGAGATGCTACGAGAACATAATAAAATCAATAATGGTGTCTCATTTTCCTCTTCTCTGCTACACTTGGCACAATTTGGAAGCTGAGAAGCAAGCAAGCTTTCAGGAGGTGATAGCACCTGAGTTGAGTTCTGGGGGTCGATAGAAGTCTGTAAGATGACATACTTTGCAGGCAAAAGCAAATGCCCTATAGAATGAGAGTCTGTGAAAGGAATGTATAAAATCATGCCGTTTCAGGCTGCTGGAGTTTGAAGTGCAAAATAGAAGTGCCTGGAGATGAAGCTGAGAGGTTAGGCAGGTTATTAGAGTCCTGAATGGCATATAAGGGTTTGGACTTACAGTATAGGTGGGAAGACATTAAAACAAAAAGACAAAGGAAAACAAAACAAAACAAAATAAAAAGCACACACAGACACACAGAGAGAAGAAAATGAAAGCAAAGGACTGGAAAGATCAGGCCATCTATGAGCATTTCTTTACTTCTTTATGCCTGTGTTTGTTCATGTAATACAAGTTCTTCGAACATTGACAATGCAGCCCATGATTTTCATTGTCTCTTGGTCAAATGATGTCATTCCTCTGTTCAATATCCTTCCCTGTTTGTTTCCTTATTTGCCTATTTTCCTACCTCCCTCAAATAAAAGTAATCATTGTGGAATAGCCCCCACAAGACTACTCACACTTATAGAAAGGGAATCAGATGAAATTGAATTTGGGATAAATGGAAGATGAAAGGTTATTGATATAACTTTTGTTTTGTTTTAGTCTCAGAAGGTGGATCATCAGGATGAGATTAAAGGTACCCCCACACACAAAGCCCCCATTGGATCAGGCATCTCTTCCTTCTCCTCCTTCAGATTTGTCTTATGAATTTTTATCATCTAGAAAGGATATAGCTATGAACTTACTGATTTTAAGGACAAAGGGAAAACTTGCTTAAGAAGGTGGCAGCTGGGGCACCTGGGTGGCTCAGTGGGTTAAAGCCTCTGCCTTCAGCTCAGGTCATGATCCCAGAGTTTTGGGATTTAGCCCTACATCGGGTCTCTGCTCTGCAGGGAGCCTCCTTCCTCCTCTCTTTCTCTCTCTGCCTGTCTCTCTGCCTACTTGTGATCTCTGTCTGTCAAATAACTAAAATCTTAAGAAAAAAAAAAGAAGAAGAAGAAAGAAAAGAAGATGGAGAAGGAGAAGAAGAAGAAGGAGGAGGAGGAGGAGGAGGAGGAGGAGGAGGAGGAGGAGGAGGAGAAGAAGAAGAAGAAAAAGAAGAAGAAGGCAGCCTCCTAACACTGCCCTGGCATTTTGTAGTGGAGAATTGTATTTCAAGTGAAGAGTGGTATGATCACCTCTTGCCTTACCCACATCTTAAAGGAAAATGTTTGCATTTGAACCTGAAATTGTTGAAGAATGCAATTGTCATCCCTATGAAGGGGCACTGTGTGCCAAGCTAAGCATGGAGAGTGTGTAGTCAGTTCCCCATGGAATATGGCACTGAGTAAAGACCTGAGTCCTTAAGAGAAATGAACTTGTGAATATTTAAGAGTGACATTCTGCTACAGCCAGAAGCAACCCAATCACAAAGCAGGAGGTGTGGATGATTCAACACCAGCGTGTTAATTTCCTAGGACTGCCGTAACAAATTTACACAAACAGGAATTGATTCTCTCATATTTCTTGAGGTTAGAAATCCAACACCTAGATGTTGGCAGGTCCACGTTCTTCCTCAAGGCTGCAAAAAAGAATCTGTCCAATCCTTTCATTTACCTTCAGGGGTTCCTGGCAATCCTTGACATTCCTCTCCAATCTTCACCTTCATCATCACATCACATGGCATTCTCCCTGTATCCCTCCATCCCTGTGTCTCTGGATTGGATTAAAAGCTCACCTTCACCAGTATGACCTCATCTTAACCTCATTGCATCTGTAGACACACTTTCTTCTGAATAATATTATATTCACAGATACCAGGGGTTAGGATTTCTACATATTTGGGGGGCATACAATTCATCCCACAACACCAGAAATGTCTCAATTTCTAGATGAAAATCAATGTGCTCTTATTTTGACCTGTACATACTTCATGGGTTCACTGGTAATCCCTAGTAAGGGGAGGTTTCTGAGGGAGGGAGACTTGGACACACAGTCAATAAGGCAGGTAAGGGTCTAGGCCAGATCTAATGCCACTGGAGAAAGAAAAGAGACTATACTTTCACTGTATGTTAGGAAGGAGTCCTGGTGATTTCAAGGAAAGACAAAGTGAAGGGGCTACTCTCCTCCACTATAGTTGATAAACTCTGTCATGTTGATGTGTAGTTTTGACTCTCTGACTCCTGGAAAGGAATGTAATGGTGTGGCCATCAATGGATGCCCTGTCTCAAGTTTTCTCAGATCTGGACAAGGGCTCAAAAGAGCTGGATTCCAGTTCCTGTCCTGACATCTACTAGATGTCTACCTCAGAGTAGTCCCTTACATTCTCCTTGTCCTGATCTCCTCAGCTAAACTGTGGGTCTAAAAATGCCTAATCCATGTCCCCGTTGAATTGCCATAAGCTCAGAAGAAAGAATCCATGCTAACTTCAGTATGAGGCTTAAAACCACTATCAGACAGCTAAGAAATTATCCACACAGTATTTTCTCCCCATGTCTTGCCTTGTTCCAAAAATAATGAGACCACTCTAAATATCTTTTCTCACTTAGCGATGTGACTTATTTTGAAACATTATTGCCATTCCAGCTAAATTATCATTAAGTCATTAAGCCTAAATGCTGTCCCTTAGCTCTTGACCCAAAAAAATGGTCAGGAAACCTGTGGCTTAATAATAACAATTTTAAAAATATAATTAAAAACATTAGCGATAATAATGATAATAATATAACCATGTGAGACTCAACTCTATGTCCCTGAGTTCATCAATATACTTCAACAATATACTATAAAGACCTTTTGACAAGGAAAATGTAAATACCTAGTTTATTTAAACATAGACACGATTAACAAATCTCACCCAGTGCCAGGAAGGAGCTAAGGGCTGCCTTTGGTCTCTGAGAGGGTTAGGAAGAGTCCAAAGACATAAAGATGGCTATGCCAGAGCCAGCTTTTGTACCATATGTCTGTGATTCAAGCTTTAAAATTCTGAAGTCCTAGATTTTTTTTTTTTTCTTCTAACTCCACCGCACTAGAGCTCTTGCTCTCACACCATTGTTTAACATCCACCTTTTTAAATTTTGTATTATGATGGATCATGATTAATGGATCATGGGCTGGATGTGCCATATTACAAAATACCATTTCAGAATCTTTCTAAATAATTATTTGCCTTCTTGTTTTCTTATTTGACCAAGTGAAATAATATCCTAAAGTAGTGAATCCCAAATGTTAAGCGTCTCTTTGTTCCTGCAATATTCTACTGAGCTGGGGCATGGAGCTTTATTTTGAAAACTTACTACCCATGGCGCCCTGTTCATTTTTATTTTAAGCTTACCCATTTAAAGTCGTAAGTAGGAATAGAGCAAAGTATTCTCTTCTTATGCCATCTTTGTAAGTTCAGCTACAAGACTGAGCTAGTCTCAAATATGTGTTTGCTAGCTTTCCCCCATCCCATTTGTTTGTATGATTGGCAACAATTTGTGTAGCATGTAAATAATTTGTGACTTAAATGTTTGAAAGCACTTGACTGTGAATCACGGCCTAAAGCAGACATATTTCGAGGTAGTTTTTGACAGTCTTAAATTGTCTCCTCTTCATTGATCTATTCAATTTTTCTACGTTCTTGAGTCAATTTACATAATTAATATCTTGTTGAAAATTATTCATTTTCTTGAGATTTTCAAATATATTAGCATAGATTTGAATCTGCTTATACTTTAAACACCTTCTGTGTCTATGGTTGTATTCATTTTCCCTCTTCTAATGTTTGAGTACTCTTTCATTGTTCTTGATTAAATTCTCTGTAAACCATATCCTGGATCAAATTCATGTTTTAATCTTTTATTTTATTTTATTTTATTTTTTAATTTCATTTATTTATTTGAGATAAAGAGAGCACATGACTGGGGGTAAGGCAGGGGAAGAAGCAGACTCCTTACTGAGTGGGGAGTCCAGTGCAGGACTCGATCCCAGGACCCTGAGAGCATGACCTGAGCCAAAGGCAGATGCTTAATCAAATGAACCACCAAAGCATCCTGTTTTTTATTATCTTTTCTTAATTTTTATTTTTCCATTCTTTTCCTAGAATTCTGAGAAAATTTTCTCATTTTTCCCCTTTTACTCCTTCACTATTCTTAACTGTTCAATCTGTTCCACTATGGCAATTACCATCTTTTGTGAGTTTAAAATCACTTTGACAAAAATGGTTTCCTTTCTATGTAACATTTCCTAATTTCACACTATGCCTTCTCTATAACTACTTCTTTTAGTTTCACAGATGAGTTAAAAAAAAAAAAAAAAACCACAAATAGGTTTCCTCATGTTCTAACACAGATGAGTATAGGAAATATAGTTTCTTCATAGTCTTCAAAACATATCTGAATGTTTTCATAAGCCTTCAGCTTGTAACAAAGGAAATAAGATTACTGAATTTAGTCTAATCCAAAAGAATATAGTATGACTTATATTAATTATTGGGTGCTTAGGTAAAAGGACTAGTCTTTTGGTTGCTAACCATTTTTTCTTCTCCAAGATGGGATATGAATTATGAGTTTACGTGTTTAGAATAGTGAACATACTATCCACACAGTACCTCCAGTTTCCCCTAATCTCTGCGAGGAAGATCTGTTTCTTGCTCAGGTGACCTCTGAGGTACAACACGCCTACCACTGCCTGCAGTTGTGCTCCAGAAGATGGTGTCTGGTTTAGCTTAACTTAGGGTCCTACTCTCTGTATAGTAGTGGTAGCTTACACCAAGATAATTTATATGGAAGGTTACTTCCAAAAATAGTAGGCATTTACATCTTGCTGTAAATGATGTAAATCATTTAGTACTTTTTTCTTATTATTTTTTCAGAATATCTATTTTGCAGGAATATCACTGTTGTTTCTTAAAAAAATTATTATCTATCAGATAGATAGATAGATAGATATCTCAATGGTTTTTCTCTCTTATCTTTGTATAGTTTCATTTATGTCTTTTTCAAAAAAAATGGTTGGGTTATGCCAACAATGATAACCTGTTAATGATGGAAGTATTTATTTCGTCCACCCTCACTCTATCTTCTTACATCTAATACTACAACTTCTTTCTGGAGGAGATCTCATACTGTGTTGTGAGGGAAGCATACAGTCAACACTATTCCCTTGCCTACCATGAGCATGAGGAGTTGACCACAACTGACTAATAATAAGTATGCCTCATCCTCTTACCCAGAGTAATTTGTACAGGCATGGATCTGTAACCCATTGTAGGCAGATGCTAAGAAACATAATGTCTAAGAAAGACGTAAACTGGAGGTTTCTTGAAGTCATTTTCTCAGTCAAATGGAGAAATCTATGTGCAGAAGATAAAAAGCAACCCAAAAAGAAAACAAAGTTGCACAGAGATGAAAGACAAGTGAGGGGACTTGGTGTCGTTATTTGAGCTTCCATCCCCACATCACACCCTAGGTTTGGTGCCAAAACCAGATTTGTCCATGTTCTGTTCAAGTGTATACCAGAACACCATTTCTTATTTGCAGTAAGGTAGTTTTTTAACTGACTTTTCAACCCTATTAACCAAAAGGGTTCTCACAAATAAAATTCTTTTATCTAAGTCTTATAGAATAATGCGGGAAGAAAAGTTAGGATCAAATTTAATGTTCTTTGCAAATATTTCACTCAACTGGTTGTAAAATCTGGAAATAAAGTTAAATTGAGGAGGCAGAGCAAGTTGGAACACAAAACTTCAGATCTTTGTTTACATATTTTCTTTGTCCCTGCTTGGTGGAGCAGCCAAGAACTGGTATGTCTCTACCATTTGCCTGTTATGACTGGCCTCATTAAGCAGCCAGCAAATAAGATGTCTTTGCTGAAGGCCACCTAAGAAAGGGTGCCCACATCAGTTAGAACTGGTAAGAAGGTCCCAGTGCAAACTCATTATCGATGTGGTTTCAGTACTACAATGACTTCTCAGTATTGTTAATGACATCAACATATGCACTCCAGTGTTTGCTATGTCCCTGGCCACCTTCTCAAATATTTTTATAGCTGGATATTGTCTGGAAGGTGCTTTATTCATTCGTGTTTCTTTTATGCTATACTTTAAAGAATTTTGAGCTTTAAGAATATGGAGGGGCACCTGGGTGGCTTAGTGGGCTGAGCCTCTGCCTTTGGCTTGGGTCATGATCTCAGGGTCCTGAGATCCAGCCCCACATCCAACTTTCTGCTTGGCGGGGAACCTGCTTCTCCCTGCCCCCACCCGCGCCGCTCTGCCTGTCTCTCTGCCTACTTGTGATCTCTCTGTTAGAAAGAAAGAAAGAAAAGAAAGAAAGAAAGAGAGAAAGAAAGAAAGAAAGAAAGAAAGAAAGAAAGAAAGGAAGGAAGAAAATATGGAGAGACTTCTTTACAAGTTTCCTGTACTGATACAGATTTCTAACTAATTTTATATTCCATAATTAATTTCCATGAGCAATTGGGAGAAAATGATGAAGACCAAATCAATCATATCTACTTCTTTGCTTTGTTTGGGATTTCCCTAGAGCATTTTTCAGCATAAAAACTTGGAAAACTTTTGCAACTTCTTTCATAATTATTTGTCTATTTGGTTTTTCTATTATTGTGACAATTTGAGTAGTTTATATCTTCTGGAAAAGAAAGAAGCTTTTTTATTAGGATTTTCAAATTTAACAGTGCAGGGTTATACATTTTATTTGCCAATATTTTTCAAATTTCTACACTCTATGCTGTTACAGATAGATACGTAAATAGGTAGGTAGGTACGTAGGTAGATAGATGGTAGTTGATAGATTATCTGCCTTGATCAATAAAGTGAGCTATCTTATTTCTCATTTTCTGAAAATCTCTTGTTTCTCTTTTATGGACCCAAGTAGTCAACATGGCTTCTAATTCATGAAGTTCTTCTAAAACCCTGATTGTGAGGGCATCTGGTGGCTCAGTTTGTTAAATACCCACCTTCATCTCAGCTCATGATCCCTGGGTCCTGAGATCAAGTCCGGTATCAGACTCCTTGCTCAGAGGGGAACCTGTTTCTCCCTCTCTTTTTGCCCCTCCCTTTGCTTGTACTGTCTCTCTGTCTCTCAAATAAATAAATAAAAATCTTTAAAACCCTGATCTTGAATTTATTTTTGATTTACATAAGTTTGCAAATTACATTTTTATTTCATTTGATTAAATTACTTTGTTTATTTTTAAATTTCTAAGTCTAAAATTAAGTTCCAAACTCCTCCATTTTTATTCACTGTATAATTACATCTTTTAGAGTCAGCTTTTTTTGGCTAGCAACAGCATGAATCCAATTTATTCAACAGATCAGCAAATACTTGATCACCTACGTCATCCTAACCACTCTGCTAGATGTTGAAATTAAAATGATAATAGAGTGAAATATAGTAAATGAAATAAAGTAAAATAATAAAATGACCTCTTTTTAACATGATGTTTCAATTTATGAAAGATACAAATAAAATGATCAAGGACTAGTTACATGTTGTTAGACATGTGAAGGGAATAAAGAGCACTATGGTGGGAATAGAGGACTGGTTCCTAATTTAAATAGGATAATCTTCACATTATGGCAGGCAGAGGAGAAGTGCTGGCCTAAGGCTTGACATAGATGGGACTTCCACAAGAGAAAACTTAAGATTGGCATAGCAGGAGATGATGGACTAGGGTGGCTTTGCATGAGGTTAGATTGGTAACATCAGCCAATCCACTGGAACCCTAGTTCCTCCATGAAAACCCCCACCTTCCTTTTCTTCATCTTTGATTTTCAACTCCAACATAGTGTCTTTCAACATTGCCAAAAGAGGACCATCACCTCTTATATTCTCAGAAACAGAGATATCAGACAGTACGTCTGCAAATTCCAATGAGCACACCTGCAAAATAAATACCTTGATCTCACTCTCTTTTGCAAAAAAGTAAATAACATCTTGTGTGCACTGCTCATGCCACACTCATGCACTCACCTTCCTAGGAGGTCATTTCATCATTTTAGATCCATTTTCTCTTACTTTCAATAGCTCCTCTCTACTTGCTTTTTTCCTTCTTAGTTAAGTATACTAAAGTCTCATATAAATAAAATGTTTCAGGTTCTCTTTTCTCTCCAACTATTGCCCTGCCCTTTCCTCTCCTTCAGAGCTAAGCTTTGTTTAAATATATATTTTGAGTACTTTATTAAGACTCTCTTTTACATATTTCCCATATCCCCCTTGTTACTAAACCATTGGAAAATCTTCATACCTTAACAATTACTTGATATATCCACATAATTTTGCCAATAAATGTCTTCAGACACACTTAGTTCAGCATCTAGAATGTTGAGGTTGTTCTACCGACTATCTGATTTCTCTTAATTTGTCTTCATCGTGATTTCTTACTTGCTCACTTTGCCCCTTAGATGTTTGTTGTTACTCATGGTTCTATCCTAGAGTTGGTTCTCTTCATTCTTTCAACTATTCTTTCCTGTTCACCCTTCCATCTAAAGGATGATCTTTTTTCTCCACTGGCTCAATTTCCATTCTTCTGTGAGCACAACCTGCCATCTACTCCTGGACCACTCTTTCCATAACTCTCTCCTGGCATTAAGTTTCACATAAAAACATACTTGTATACATTTGAACTAGGTGCCTCCTGGCTATATCTTTCTGAGTGTTTCTAATTTTGCTGGAATCACCATCTTTCCAATGTTATCTGCTTGTGCCAAGGCATCCTCTCAAGAGCAACTGCCTTCTAAGCTGTTCATTGAACAAGAACCCTGAATTTTTTTTAAAGATTTTATTTCTTTATTTTATTTCTTTAGAGAGAGATCACAAGTAGGCAGAGAGGCAGTCAGAGAGAGAGGGGGAAGCAGGCTCCCTGCTGAGCAGAGAGCCCGATGTGGGGCTCGATCCCAGGACCCTAGGATCATGACCTGAGCCGAAAGCAGAGGCTTTAACCCACTGAGCCACCCAGGTGCCCCAAGAACTCTGGATGTTAACTATATGTTCTCTTGCTTCCTTAGCTCACATAGGACACTATAAAAACCACTGATTCTGTTCTCCAATTCCACGCCACATTACTTTGCTTCAACCCTTTGTCATACCGTTCTCCAAGTCCTTCCCCACCTTTTCAATCCCCACCAAAATATTTGTTGAGAGACAGTTATGTTCTAAACATTATTCAAGTTGCTAGGGATATCTGAGTAAACAAAACATAGGATCTCTCTTCCCTTGTGGATTCACACTCTAGAGGGGAGAAGGGACAGTAAGCAGCAGGTATAATACATTACTGAGTGGTACCATAGCACTTGTTAAGTGTTATAGAAAATGAAAAACAGGGTTGTCAGAGTAGGCCTTGATGAGTAGAGGACATTTGAACAAAAACTTGAAGAGGACAGTAGAGTTTTACTAGAGAACTAGTATAGTGGATGAAGAAGAGCCCTTTAAAGTTCCTGAGGCAGAGTGTGCCTATTCCACCAAGCCCTATGGAGATGTGCTGGGAGCAGATAGGGAATTGGGAAGAGTAGAAGGAGATGCAGTTGAGAAGTCACAACTGTGGGAATAATGGTAGCTTTTAGGCATCATGAGAATGTTGACTTTTACCTTGTGAATGATGGGATCATTTCAGGGTTTGAGCAGTGGAATGACAATTGTACTTATGTTTTAAAATAATCATGGTTGTTGCCATGCTGCATCTGTCGATGCAGGGTGGGCACGGATGGAGTCAAGGAAGCCAGTTGGGAAGCTCCTGCCACAATCCATACACGGAAAGATGGGCAGCAGCATGGAGGTGGTGAGAAGACATCAAATCTGAATGTATTTTGAAGGTAAATAATATGGATTTTCTGATATGCTAGATGTGCCATCTGAGTGAGAGAAGAGCCAGGAAAGCCTCCAGGTTTTATCTACAGAAAAAAAAAGTTTGCATTTTCCATGATTCAGATAGAAAAAATTACTAGGTGGGACAGTTTCAAAGGAAGCTTGAATTGCTTGTTGTAAGTTTCTTAGGTTTAAGGTGCCCTTGAGATATCCCAATGGACAGGCCAAAAGTGACTGATACATGAGTTTGGACTGGTGAAGGAAGGCAGAACTGGAAAAATACATTGGGCACCTTTGTCATACCCAAGTATCTATCTTCCCTGTCTAAATCTTCGGTGCTTTCCTCTGGTTCTTGGAACCAACACTAAGCTTTCTTAGGGTGTTGGTCACAGAGGTGTTACCTATATTCTCTACAGCTTCCTTTATCACTGCTTCCATTCTGAAACCTCAACTTCAGACATTCCAAGTCATTTTGGCTCTCAGACTCCTTGTTCTTTCTCACCTCTAGTTTTTTCATTATTTTTCTCTTCTGCCTAGAAGGTCCTTTTCCTAAAGCAAAGTCCTGTCTTCCACCTACATGCAAACTCCCACATTTTCTCCGTTCTCGGCTCCCAGCTCTCCCTACCTGGACACTTGATGGATGGCCTTCTCTGTGCTCTCCCACCTGTATGCTCCTGCTCAGTTCTTGTCACATATATTGATGAGTTGAATTTACAAGCAAGGACAATTGCAACAAGAGAGTGCAGAGGCTGTTTGTAAGAGCAAGATGGTTTTAATGACAGAGTAACGAATCTTTCAGAAAATGGAAAAAATATTTCTTAGCTGAATTTTTAAGTTGAAACTAAACCCTTAAGATCTCACCAGCAAATCCCCTTAGAGAATCATTTTTAGAAATTAAGTATATCTTAATGCAAATGATATTTAAAGCACATATAAGTTCTTATAGCATTTTGTCTTAAAAATGGCAGAAGCAATAGCTTTAAAATGACGAAAATGGAAGGTAATGAAATGCCGTTTTGTTAAGGAATTCTGAAGGAATGTGTTGAGCATTAAGGATGTAGAAAATGACAAAAATTAGGTGTTTTGTTTATATCACAGACAATGCTACCAACACTTAAATGGTGTGTCCTTTCAGAAGCATAAGACTTTGTTGGTGCACACATGCAGGCGCACACACACACACTCACCCCTCTATAAAATCCCCTTATCTCTGTTCAGGCTGAAACCTAGACTGATGGAATTAGAATCCCTGGGAGAGTAACTCAAGCATTAGTTTTTTGGGTTTGTTTTTTGTTTTTGTTTTTAGTTTTTTAGCTCCCCAGTGATTCTGATGTTAAGGCTGAGAGCTACTGTATAAGAGTTCTCAACCTGAGTTTCAAAGACTCCCCAAATATTTGTAAATTTGAATGGAAAAAAATAGAATTTGGAAATGGAAATGTAGCTTGCCCTTCTATTATGAACTTAGACAGCTAACCACAGTAGTATACATAATGCTTTGCTACCAACAGAATTTAAAGACAGATTCTGTTTACATTATACAAATTTTGCAGGTTTCTCAATATTTTTATATTCATTACTACCCTGATATTCTTTTATTTATGATGCCTGCCACTATATATCATTAATTAATACTTTATTAAAGAACTTCACATTTTAATATCTATATGGAGAATTGGTTTTATGTTAATATTTTGATAGTTCTGTTTAGACATATCTTTAATCACCTTGCTACCTAAAGTATTTATGCAGTTTTAACATTATTTTGAGACGAGAAGGGGTCCATAACCTCCACCAGACAATCTAGTCTCTCGTCAAAGAGAGAATACGTTAAAAAAACCACTAACCTGTAATCTTTTATTTCTAGGTGGTCCTTATTTACAGATGGACTTGACATGGCCACACCATCTCCGTCAGCAAAATCATCTCCAGTTACATGGACCCAGGGATCTCTATCTTGGGTTTTCTGAAAGTGCTCATCTCAAATTTGCTTCTAGATCTTTTTGTTAAGACTTATGGTCTTAAATCTTCAGTCATTTTTCTGTCCCTCTTTTACTGGAAGACAATACATATATTTTAGAATTCAAACCATCAATTTTAGTGGCTTGCATTTGTTTGATTTTCATCCTTGTTTAGAAGTTCTAAGCAAATGTATTTTCAGGAATGCTTACTTGGTATTGCATTAGCAAGATTATATTCCACAGGGCCTCACTATTCCAAAGATGTAAATGGAAAACCAATAAAATTTGAAACCCACTTTGAACTAAAAGGCAGTGTACTTTCACAGACTGGTAGTAATACTGTTTTAACAATGTTTTTCTACATGTTTGGTAGAAACAGACAAAGTGTATTTTTGCAATTTTAATTCTGTAAGGAAAGTCTTACCTTTAATCGCAATGCAGAATATGTCAGTGTGAAATTTTTCAGAAGCTAAATTAGGCAGGGGTTCCTCACTCTCATTTCTTTGGGCCTTCTACAAACTGCCAATATACTTGGACTTGATTTAATCTTCAAGGTTCCCATAAATGCACACTCGCTTTCTCTGCCACACTCACATGTGAAGTGTCTTCTCTTGGTTCAGAAATTTATAGCAGCCTCTCCCCAACTTCTGTTTCAAAAAAAAAAAAAAAAAAAGCACTGAATTTAAACATTCTAATGACTTATTAGTACCATAGTGAACAACAGTCAATATATATTAATTAGGACAGAAAATATCTAAACCAGTTTCCTAAGATTATCCCTATAGCTGACCATGAAAAAATACTGAAAGAAATTATTGATTCACTAGGTTCTCTTTTTACCTTTTTCCTTTAATTATTCTCCAGTATTTTAGATTCTCGAAAAAATAAGAATTTTTAAAAATTAATTAATTAGAAAAACATTTTTCCCTAAAGTACATAATTCTTATCAGATTCTGGAGAAATGGAAAAGAAGGACAAAATGACCTAAGTAAAACATCCTAAATTTATCTTTAATGTTTTACTTGGTGTGATGTTTAATTATATGTCCTAACTTAGATTGTAGTTCAAATATTTGCTCAAACTTCATTCTCAATGTTTCAGAGGAAGAATTTTTTGTTAAATGAACTTTAACATTTAAACCAGTAGACTTTGAATAAAAATATCTACTTTTCATAATGTCAGTGGTCCTCATCTAATCTGTTGAGGGCAGAATGGAAAAAGATTGATATCCTAGAAGAAAAGGAGATTCTGAGTGTAGACTGCTTTCAGATTCAAAGTGCCACATCAATTCTTACCTGGGTTTCCAGCCTGCTGAATCTGGACTTGCCAGTCTTCCCAATTGCATGAGTCAATTCCTTAAAATCTCTCCCTGTCTCTCTCTCTACACACATACACATACACACACACACATGCACACATATAGTAACTACCTGAGGTTATGAATACAAATTAGGTTGATGGTGGTAATCATTACACGTTATACTCATATCAAAAATGATACCCTGTACACCTGAAATATATATATCTTTTATTTGTCAATCATACATCAATAAAGCTAGAAACATAAAAACAAAAAGTAGAACAGAAATCAAAATCCTGTCTGGTTTGGTAATTACAAAAGTAGGCTCTGTGGCATATGTTCTTTTCTCCTGTTAACCCTGGCACTGAATGGTCCCCATTTTTAGATATCCTTATTTCACTGGCCTGTTAATATTAGCCAACTGTTCAATTATTCATTATATGACCATTTATCAATCAGCTCTTACTCTCATGTGCAGACTCTAGTCTTGGGCATAGTAACATGAAATGAGTTCAGTCATATCCCTGTGGAACTTATATTCTACTTACAAAGACAGACATTACCAAAAAAACAAGTAAGTAAGAGAATTAATTAGAAATGATGACAAGTATTTAAAAATGAATAGGCAAACTCCTGGGAGACAGAATAACCTGAAAATTTTATTTATTTATTTATTTATTTTTAAGAGAGGGGTGAGAGACATAAGGAGAAGGAAGAGAGAGAGAGAGAGAACTCTTAAGCAGTTTTCACCCAGTGTGGAACCTACCCAGGGCTCAGTCTCACAACTGTGAGCCAAAATCAAGAGCAGACACTTAACAAAATGAGCCACCCATGTGCCCCAAAAACACTTTAAACAAGTTGTTCATGGAAGTCTTCTTTAATGAGAGATAAAAGTTAACTACAGAGGACACAAAAATCCAGCCATGAGCAGAACCAAAGGAAAAAACATTCCAGGCAAGTGCAATGACCCAGGGTGAGGCAGAGCTTGACATACCTAAAGCTGTAGACAAAAGTCCATCAGTGAAGCAGGGAGGCAGTGGCACAAGATGCAGGGCATTGTGAGGGATGTCCTGTGAAGCAATTGATAGCTATAAAGCATAAAAGAGACATGGATCTAATGTCATTGTAAATTTACTCTGACTGCTATATGGACAACACATGGGAAAAGGTAAAAATGGAGGCTGGTTAGCTGACTACTGCAGTCGTCTAAGCAAGAAATGATGGTGAGCTGAGGTTTGGTAATTAGCAGTGGATCCTTACAGCATTTTTACTCTACAAAGTACAAAACTGAGAGTGTCCCAGAAATGCCCCTGCAGTAATGTCACATCCACAGAATGTAGTCTAGTAATCATGGGAAATACAAGAAGAGTAGACTAGGAAGCGTAGACTAGACTGCCTTAAGGCTTTCCTTGATCCAGTTAAATTTAAGAATTTGAGGTACTGAATTAACTGAAGTGTGCTATAAATTTGTAATCTGATTATAATATTTGAATGACAGGATTAGTTTGTCTGTATCAGTTAAGAATATTTCAGCTAAAATGTGTGCCAGAAAATGGTTATAGTGACTTAGACAAATAGATAATGATTTTCTCACGTAAAATAAAATTCAAAGGTCAGTGACCATTGACTTGATCAGTAATTCAACAATTTTAGAGCCAATGTACTCTTTCGCTTCCACTCATGGTTGATGTGGTCGCTGTAGCTCCAGCCATCATATCTACATAAGTCTGTATTCAAATCATGAAGAGGGGGGAGGTGAAGAGGTAGATAGTTGCTGATCTCATTGACAAAACTGGTGCCAAGTTATCAATGCCTCAGTGTAAAGAAGCTTGGAGCATCACTTTACTTTGGTGTTTATAAATTTTAACAGAGAACTTTCAAAAAGAAAAAGAGATTTTAAAACAACAAATCTCTAGTTGTCATACTTGATTTGAAGTTTTATTTCAAGTTAATAGTCCATTATCACTGCACTGGGTTTTTAATATAGGCCACTGTACAAATCAGGAAAAAAACAGTTTTAATAAAGATGGGTCTAATTTCAAATGATGATTCAGATTATACAGACACTTCAGTGTTTTCAGAAAATATTCCCTCTAGACTGTAGTGTCTTACTTTACCCAATTTTGTTATGAGGGATAAAGTGTGACTTTTATAAGAGGCATTGGAACTTATTACTCAATAAATGATAGATATATTTTTCCTTTTCATGTATCTATATGCATTCTCAGTAACCTGTTTCTATTTTATAAAGCCATGTAAAGTATAAATGTAATAAAAGGAATAAAATGCAGTAAAAGGCTCAAACTTAAACACGGATAAAATCAACTTTTTCTGTACATGTTTCCCAGTCTTTAAAATGATTAGCCTAGGCTGGGCTGTTCCTTCAATTACTGGAAATGATTAGATGTATCTATTTCTAGAAGATTATTTCAAAACAAGACAAAAGAACACATTTAGGAAGTCATGGGACAGTTTTATCTGAGTAGCTGGGTAGAATAGATACTATTTGTTTGGTGAATTTAATCCTGAATTTCTTGGAATATTAAGCAGAAAGAATAATACATTGAATTTGTAAAAAATACAAAGAAGTTTCCTTTGTCTTTGGATGCAATTATTATTATTAACTTATTTATGTATTTATTTTTTACTGGAACTGAATCCAAGTTGTAAGAGATTCTGTGAGTCCTTGAAAAAAGGGTACTGAGAAACAGAGTGGACAATATGTTGACTGTATTTTTACAAAACATCAGAATGCAGTGTTAAGTGACTGGATCTTAGAGAAAGTATTTCTAGAGACAGAAAGAATTACCAAGAAAGTGTAATCGAGTAAAAGCAGTTGTGTTTGGTGACCCAGACACTTTTCTATTTTTCTCCAATAATGAGACCCTGATACTTCTTTAAAGATCTAGTCAATACTCTGAAAGCTTAGCTTAATACAGAGGTAAAAATAGATGCAGCTTCTTATCAAAAGAAAGAAAGAAAGAAAGAAAAAAAAGTTTTTGCCCCAAGCTATCCACCAAGACTGAGAGATATTAGATAATTAAAGCAGCCTTTCTATAAATTTCTTCCTTAATTCAAGGATATAGTATGAGTTAATTGAGATCCGTTTTGAGTCGACCAAGCATATCTAAGATTCATTCATTTTATAAGAGAATGCTATTAACAATACACACCTACAAAATAGATAACCCAGATATAATAGAGAACTTTCTAAAAACAAAACAAAACAAAAAAACAAAAGTTACCAAAATTGACTCAAGAAGAAATAGAAAATCTATAAGACTTTTTACAACTAAAGTGACGGATTTGTAGTGGATTTTACCAAACATTTGAAAAAGTATTAATAGTAATGATTCTCAAACTCTTTCACAGAATAAAAAGGAGGTAATACTTCTAACTCATTCTATAATATAAAAATTACCCTAACAATACCTGACAAAGATAATATAGGAAAACCACAGACAAATATTGCATATGAATATAGATGAAAAAATCCTTAGCAACATATTAGCAAACCAAGTCTAACAGTGTGTTAAAAGGATCATAGACCATGATCACATGGAATTTATCCCAGGATGTAAGGGTGGTTTCGCATAAGAAAACAAATCAATGTAATACAGCACATAAATAGAATATAGGGGGGAAACACATGATAATTTCAAAAGACATAGAAAGACACACAAAACCCAAAACCCTTCCTAGATAAATATATACAGAAAGCTAAGAATAGAAAGGAACTTCCTTAAAATAACAAGGACACATCTAGTGCTAACATCATTCTTATTGGTGAAATATTAGAAGCTTTTCTTCCAAAGATGGAAATAATACAGAGGATGCTTCAGGGACTGTTATTTAATACTGTACCAGAAATCCTAGTCTAGACAGAACAATTTATGGAAGGAAAGAAGGAAGGAAGAAGGGAAGGAAGGAAGCAGAGAAAGAAAAAGAAGGAAATAAGGAAGGAAAGAAGAAGGAAAAGGGGGGAGGAAAGGCATCCAAATTGGAAAGGAGGAAGTAAAAATTCTCTATTCACATATGAATGATCATATATATGGAAAGTTGTAAATAATCAACAGAAAATCTACTTGAATTATTAAGCAAATTTAGTACAGTTTCAGGTACAAACCCAACATATAAAAATCAATTTTGTTTCTGTGCACCAGCGACAAACAATCCAAAGAGGTATTTTTTTTAAAATATCCATTTTATTTGCAATAACATCCCAAAGAATTAAATATCTATGGATGAATTTACCAAGGAGATGAGCAATATATATTCTGAAAATGATTAAACATTACTGAAATAAATTAATTGAAATAAATAAATTGGAACACTTTGAAGCTTTTGGAACTGGATAGAAGTGACAATCATATAACCTTGTGAATAATGTATTAAATGCCACTGAATTGTTCACCCTAAAATGGCTAATGTTGTGTCACGGGAATTTTACCTCCAGAGGGTTTTGGGTTTTGTTGTTGTTGTTGTTTTAAGATTTTATTTATTTATTTGACAGGAGAGAGAGAGATCACAAGTAGGCAGAGAGGCAGGCAGAGAGAGAGAGAAGGAGAAGCAGGCTCCCTGCTGAGCAGAGACCCCCGATGTGGTCAGGTCACCATCTCAGGCTGGGATCAAGTGACATCATGCTCCTTGCTCAGCAGGGAGCCTGCTTCTCCTTCTCCCTCTGCCTGCCCTTCTTTCTGCTTTGTTCTCTTTCTGTGTGTGTGTGTCAAATAACAAATAAAATCTTTTAAAAATAAATAAATTTATAAAAATAAAATAAGAATTCACAAACGACTTGAACCCTGGTGAGATTCTCATACACCCCAAGTAAGGTGGCAAAGTTTGACTCCAATATCTTTTTTATTTTGACTTTGATGAATAGCAGAACTCAATAGTTATGTCCATATACACAGCATTAAGTTGTATGGTAATTTACCTAAGAACCATAGAATGATAAAAACAGCAATCGGTGATATGGGGAGAAACACTTTGCTCCTTTCCAATGGTCTACATGGTTCCTTATCAACCTATCCTCCTTCCCTTCTCCTGCTACCCATCTGTTGGTTGGGGCTGTGGGTTCCTGACTACCATAACTTATTCCCAGGCTCTGGGTCCTTTTCATTTCTACTCAGGCACCTCAACAGATAACAGTACTCAGCAGTGAATCTTAGATTAAACACACACACACACACACACACACATAGTAGGAAAGTCAACAACTATGCTGAAATACCAGCTCAGCCCCCTAGGAGATGGGGGAGCTCAGTGGAAGCATTTAGACTTGTCTGACACTCAGTGAAAACACCCGCCTCACAGACCTGTGATGAAACCTAATTGTTACAGGATTTTGTGTCCCCTTAGTGCCAGCAGTTCTTGGTCACACCGCTTTGAAGAATGAAGAGGGTAGCAAAGCAAAGTTTATTGAGTAAGAGTATAAGTATAAAGCTTCTGGAGATGGAAGAGGACCCAAGTGGGTTGCCCCATGAGTTTCTCTAAGTGTAGGGGTTTTCACGAGCTCTTTTGTGGAACTTTCTTAAGCAATCAGGGTGTGCTAGGTTGTACCAGTCATGGCTTTGGTCACATATCTATCTACATATTAGGTTAATGTCCACATGGTGATGGTCTTTTTTTTTTTTTTTCCTTTTTTCTTTTTTCTGATATCTGGGGGCTTGGGTCTTAACTGCCCCTTGCCTATAATACTGACAAATGCTTTTGTGGTAAATTGTCTTTCTTTAGGATATTTTGCGGAAGTCATTTTTGCAAAGGCTGCAAAGCAGAATGTCAGCTTGGTCCTGTCTAACTGCAAAACAGGATGCCAGTGCTGTTTGATCTTAGCTGTCCTGACTCCCTACCTTCTTGTTGGGGACCCTGTCCCTGACTACCTGACTGTCCCACTAATTCCTAACAAAAAGAAATGTGTGTTTGGTTGCTCTCAGAATATCTGTCACACAGATAAATATTTCCCATGCCCTAGATTTACCTAACTGAGTTCTGTGCAACACACCCCAATCTATGACGTGGCCAACTCATGGAGTCTGCTTATTTCCTAATGTTGGTACAGAAAACCATACCAGACCTTAAGATTATAAGGAAACCAAAGACTGCTCCCACCCTCCACCCTGCCCGGGCTGTACCAGGACTACGGCCAAATAAAGCTTCCTCATTCATCCTGAGGGCACCTCAGGACAACACAACGGAAACAAGCCAATGGAAAGAGAGACGGCTGGGTCCCCAGCCAATTGTGCAGGAACAGTTAATTACCAGAGCTGCAGGGACTGATGAGAGGACGATGTCAGTTTAGCCTTGGGATGCTGCCAGAGTGAAGGTAGAGAAAGGAAAGTGAGCTGATGCTTTAATCTGACGAAAGATTTCCATCAGATTAAGTTTCCATCTTCCAAATTTAGGACAAAAAACAGCATGCCATTTCTCTGAGTGGGCCTTAAAACAGTATGAGTAAAATAAAATTTGCTTCACATCCCTGCCAGCCTTCTAGTAGGTGTGAAATAGTATCCCATTTTGGTTTTAATTTGCATTTTCCTGTGGGCTAATTATGTTGAGCACTTTTTTATGTGCTTATTGGGCATCCCTATATCCTTTTTGGTGAAGCACATTTTGAAGATGTCTGACCATTTTTATTGTATTTTCTTTTTCTCTTTCTGTATATTATCCATTTTTTGTGTAATTCAAAGGAAGTCAGTAGAAGTCCTTTGAAATAAACACTTTAAGATCTCAGTCTACTGTGCCATTTTCATTTTTTCTGCTTTATTTTCTAACTATGGTAAAATATGTGTAACATAAAATTAACCGTCTTTACCATTTCGAAGTGTGCAACTTAATATTAAATATATTTACATTGTTGTGGAATCAATTTCTAGACCTTTTTCATCTTACAAATCTGAAAGTCTATGCCCATTAAACTTCCTATTGCCCACTCCTCCAGTCCCTGGCACCCACTATTCTACTTTTTGTCTCTATCAATTTGACTCCTTTCGGAAACCTTATAAAAGTGGAATCGTGCAGTATTTGTTTTCTTGTGACTGGCTTGTTTCATTTCACGTAATGAAGGTTCATCTGTGTTGTAGCAGTTGTCATGATTTTCTTTTCTTTTCTTTTTAAGGCTGATCAATATTGTATTTTATGTATATAGTTGGTTTATCTATTGATTTATCTATTCAGTCATCAATGGAGATTTTGATTTTTTTGACCTCTTGGCTATCATGAATAATGCTACTCATAATTAGGAATGTACATATCTGTTTGAATCTTGCTTTCAATTCTTTTGGATATATACTCAGATGTAGCCTTTCTTGGATTGCACAGTAATTCTATTTTGAAATTTTTGAGGAATTACCATACTGTTTTCAAGAGCGACACACCATTTTATTTCCACCAACAGTGACCAAGATGTCAATTTTTCCCCATTCTTATTTACATGTATTACTTTCTGTTGTTTGGGGTGTTGTGTTTATTTGTTTGTTTGTTTGTTTTTTTAAGTAAGAGCTATCCTGATGCTGGGAGGTAACATTATAGTTTGGGATTGTATTTCTCTAATGACTAGCAATGTTGAACATCTTTCTATATACCTCTTAGCCATTTGTATACCTTCTTTGGAGAAATGTCCATTCAGGTCTTTGGCCCATTTATAATTTATAATTTATAATTGGGTTGTTTTCTTGTTGCATTGTGAATATTGTTTATAAGTTTTGGCTATCAATCTCTTATCATTGCATCGTTCGATACACTGTTTGCAATTTTTTTTTCCCATTCCGTGAGTGTGCTTTTCATTCCATTGATTATGTCCTTTAATGCAGAAGAGCTTTTAGTTTTAATGTAGTCAAGTTTATCTGTTTTTACTTCAGTTGCCTGTGTTTCCAGTGTCATATTCAGGAAATCATTGCCAAATCCAATGTCATGAATTTCCCTTTTTTTTTTCTTCTAAGAGTTTTATGGCTTTAGCTCTTATGTTTAGGTCTGTAATCCATTGACAGTTTTTGTATATGGCATAAAAGAAGAGTCCAATTTCATTCTTTTGAATATGGATATCTAGTGTTTTAAAACCCGTTTGTTAAAAATATTCTTTCCCCCACTGAATGTTCTTAGGATTCCTGTTAAAATCATTTGACCATAGATGTGAGAGTTTATTTCTGTCCTTTCTTTTCCATTCCACTGATGTATATGTCTGCCTTCATGCTAGTACCACCCTGTTTTGATTACAGTAGCTTTATAATTCTTGAAATCAGGGAATAGAAGACCTCCAATTTTGTTCTTCTTTTCCAAGATTGTTGTGACTATTTGTGGTCCTTTGAAATTCTATATGAATTTTAGGATAAAATTTTCTATTCCTGCAAAATTGACTTTGGGATTATTATAGGGATTGCATTAATTTCTATCTCTTTGGGTAATACTGACATCTAAATAGTATCAAGTCTTTCATTTCAAAACATTGGATGACTTTCCATTTATTTGTGTCTTTAATTTCTTTCATCAATATTTTTAGTTTACAGTGTATATGTCTTTCACTTCTTTAGTTAAGTTTATTCCAAATCTTTTGTTCTTTTTGATGTTATTATAAATGGAATTATTTCTCAATTTCCTTTCCAAGTTGTTCATTGTTATTGTGTAGAAACACAAATGATTTTTATATGTTGGTTTTGTACCCTGAAACTTAGCTAAATTTATTTAGTAGTTCTAACAGTTTTTCTCTCTCTCTCTCTTTCTTTCTTTCTTCCTGTGTGTGGAATCCTTAGCGGTTTTTACATGTATGATCATATCACCTGCAAATCTGCAATCAGGAATAAATGTATGTGTCCTTTCTAAGTTAGGTGACTTTTATTTATTTATTTATTTTTTTTTTTTGCATAATTACTCTGGCCAGGACTTCTGATACCATTTTGAAAAGAAGTGGTAAAAGTGAGTATCTTTGTCTTATTCTTGACCTTAAATAAAAAGTTTTTGCTCTTTCACCATTGAGTATAATGTTAACTGAGAATTTTTCAGGTCACAGCAATATAAGGCAGAAAGTACAGAGGTTTCCCATGTATCTCCTGCCCCCATACATACATAACCTCCCCCATTATCAGCACACTCCACTAGAGTGGTATAGTTGTTAAAATTGATGAACCTATATTGATTCAACATTATTATCCAAAGTCCATAGTTTCCAGTAGGATTCACTCATTCTTGGTGTTTTACATTCTGTGGATTTAGATAAACATATAATTACATGTATTGATCATTATAGTATCATATAGAATAGTTTGTGCAAAAAAAATCCCCAAACACACACAAAAAGCAACAAATGAACAACAAACAAAAACTGTGCTTCATCTATTCTTCTCTCCCTCTTTACCATCTCTACAGTTCTGCCTCTTTAGAATGTCATATAGTTGGAATCATTCAATATATAGTCTTTTCAGATTGGCTTTTTTCACTTAGCAATATGCATTTAAGCTTCCTCCATGTTTTTTCATGGCTTAAGTTCTTTTTAACTTTGAATAATATTCCATTACCTTAATGTATCAGATATTGACATCTTTTTCACTTTTAAACATTTTTTATTTCAGTGGAATTGTAAATTTTTGATGAATTCTAACTTATCCATATTAGATTAATTGATATATATGTGTGTGTATATACATATGTATATTGATCATACATATTCATATGTATATACATGATAGATAGACAGATAGATAGACAGACAGATAGGTTTTTATGTCCTATCTAACAAATCTTTACTTATTCCAAAGGTTTTCACTCTTATCTTATGGTTTCTTCTAGAAATTTTATGGCTTGAGGTTTTATTTAGGGCTTTGATCCATTGTAAATAAAATTTGGAGTAAACTCTATTTTCTTCTCTAACGATGTCTATTTTTTTTCCAGCTGAATTTGTTTTAAAAAAAAAAAAAAAGAAAAGAAAAGAAAGGAAAAGCTCTCCTTTCCCCCATTAAGTTGACTTGGAGTCTCAGCTAAAAATCAATAGACCATATATAGGTGGGTCTATTTCTTTATTCTTTCTGTCTCACTGATCTATAGGTCCATCATTCTGTCAATAATAGACTATTTCTATAGACTTTCACTTCAGCATATTATCTAATATATTTAGCTTTGCTGTAATTATGGCAGTATATTATATTTCCAATGTTTCTATTTTCTTAAAATTATTTTGACATTCTAGTTTCTTTTCTATTCCATATCAGTTTAAATAATAATTTTAATGCCATTTTCTTCAAAAGAGCCTCCTTTTAGTTGGAATCAATCTGATGGTAATGAATGTTTTAACAATATTGTTGTTTAATTTTTGAACATGGCATATCTCTCCTTATATTTAGGAATTTATTGGTAGTTCTCAGTGTACTGGTCTTACAGAGCTTTGGTTGATTTCTTTCTCTGTATTTGAGGTTACTGTAAATGGGAATGCATTTATTAATTTCACTTTTCAAGTGGTTACTGCTAATATGTCAAAATTCATTTGGGACTTCTTGTATTGATTCTGTATCTTGTAAAACTTACTTGTTCTTTTAGATTTTTTTTAACATAAACTTTTCATTTTAAGACAACTTTTGATTCACACACTGTTATATGAAAAACAGAGCTCTCATTTACTCTTTACTCAGCTTCCCTGATATCTTTTAAAACTATAAAATGTTATCCTAAACCAGGATATAAACCTAGGTACAATCCACTAATCTCATCCATCTTTTTCTGTTTTAGTAGACTATTTGGATGTATGTGTGTGTGTGTGTGTGTGTGTGTGTGTGTGTGTGTGTGTGTTTAGGTATTTGTGTGTGTTAGTACATTTGATTCTATACAATTTTATCATATATGGGGTTCATGTATCCAATCCCACAGTCAGGATGCAGAACTGCCCCACCAGCAACAGAATCCCTTGTGTTGCTTGTTTATGATCACACTCACCCGCTCTTAGGCAACCCAATCCCAGCCCTAAACCTTGGCAACAACAAACCCTTCTCATTTCTTAGATACATCAAAGGTATTGTGTATATCAACAGTCCATTACCTTTTCTTGACAATGTGTCACATTTTTCTCCTTTCTCATATATCTGCTACTTTTTATTGAGCACTGGGCATTGTGGGGATACACTTTATACTCTTAATTATGTTATATTTCTCTGGAGTGTTAATATGCGTTATAGAAAGCAGTAAAATTATAATCTGATCACCTTGAACCTATGGAAGTTTGAATTTATGTTTTGTTAGGGGAAGTTGGAGGAAAGTCCAAGGTGCTTTCCATGCCCCTCTGACTGGAAGAGATGTAAATTTCAAACTGTCATCACTTTAGTGGGCAGTAATTGAACCTCGCTTCAGGTTTCTCTGCCTTTGAGCTGTTTTATTCCACTATGCTCCTTATTGCACTGAAACTATCCCATGTTTGTATAACTCAGTGCTCGACCAAGGACTTGGGAGATTTTTCTTTACACATTTTTGGACTACCTTTCTGTGGCTCCTCTTTTTCTGGTACTTGCCCCCATCCCAATTTTCATTCTGTCATCTCTTATCTCCATCTTGATAACTCAATACAATAGCACCATGTGCATGTCTTTGGTTTTTATCACTCTTCACTAAGAGAACTTGGAAGTATCCCTGGTGCAATGTCAATGAGCAGGCTTCCCTTCTTTCAAGAAAGAAAGGGCAGTTTCTGTCTACCTTTGTGCATTCTCTATGGCTTTAAAATAGTTTTTTAAATATTAGTCTAGAATGTATAGTTGCTGTGTGGGTGATTTATTTTGATAAAAGCTACCCTGCTATTATCAGAATTGGAACACTAACAACAACAAAAAAGAGTATACTTTAAATTTTGCAAACAATTCATTATTGTCATTAAAAGTTTAAGAACTGTTTAAAATAAGAAAAAAATTACTCAAATTCTCCTTCCTGAAGATATTAAATGCATTATATACCAATTATATAAAGTAATTATGTAATATTATATATTTACATATATATCAAAACAATTTTAGAACTGAACAGACTTCAGAGATTTTCTAATTTAAATCTCTAATTCTGTGGAAGACTGAATGGAGAATGAAGTCCTGGAAATATGGGCATAATTGTCAAAGGTCAGGCAGTAGGTGGAAGAAGACCAACTAAACTACCAATTTTTAAACGATCAATTTAGTGTTCACTGTTCTCTTCTGGAATTTATTAGTGATCTAATGTCTTCTATGCAAAGGAGTCAACATACCCCATCTCATGGAATCCTGTGCATTGACTCTCTTCAGTCTCCCAACATGTGCAGTATGGTTAGGAATTCTGGACATTCTAAAGTCATTTTAAATAATTTTCCGTGACTGTCCCCAGAAAAGGGTGGTAATAGTTACTACTGATTGATGCTTATCAGATGAGTGTGGGAATGAGCAGATGGTCTAAGAGAAGAGAAAACAAGGGAGGCCACAAACAGTGATTCTCTCTTTTCTCCTCATCCTTGGCCACAGAAGCACTTTCTTATCCAAGTGTAAGTCCAGTGTCAGTGGTGTTTCCGGGCTGTCATACAGAGTTATAGAGATTAGCCTAGAAAAGCAGATTATTTGATGAGTATGTAAAAAAGAAGTTCATTATAACTAAACGAAAATGAAAAAGATGTTAAAGGAGGAGAAAGGCTAATATAATTATGACAGCTCTGATAGAAGTTAGCACAAGGGAATAGAGTTGTAATATCTTTGGTCTTTTTTTTTTTTTCTTCAATGAGTATTTGAGATCTTTAAAAACTTCATTTCTTTCCATAATTCAAGATAGAGAGTGCTTTTTTGGAAAAATTTAAATGAAAGTTAGTTAACATATAGTATATTATTAGGTTTAGGGTAGTGTCCACTGATTCATCAGCTGCATATAACCCCCTAGTGCTCTTTACATCAAGTGCCCTCCTTAATTCCCAGCACCAATTACCCCATCCGTCCATCCAGCCATAGAGTGCTTTTGAATGTTATAATCAAAGAATACTTCTCTTTTTTGTGTTGTTTTGGTTTTTTAGCTTACTTGGTTGCCTGGCTGCCTGCTTTGGATATATTTTTATTTTATCTGTGTTCCCATCTTCACAGAATCAGTGGAAGTAGCACTTCCATCAAATTTGGGGATAGCTAATTTTCATTAATTAAAGAATTACCAAAATAAGAATAAAAATTATAATAGTAGTAACTAGTGTATATAGATCTATGCAATGGGCCTTCTGTAAATATTATTTTAGTAAGTAATTTCTAGAATCTTATATGGTAGGCAATATTTATATTCTCATTTTTAAAATGGGGGAATAAAAGCACAGTGAAGTCTGGATCTTGCCTAAACTGCTAATTAGTGAAAAACTTGGGACACAAATCCAGGTCATTCTGACTCCAAGTCATTGAACTGAACATACACTGGTATATGTTATATACACCTTTGAAACAAAACTTCCACAAATTTTGAGTATGCCAATGTCTTGTCCTGGCAGATATACACCTTTCTTTGGTGATGACTGAGAATTTCTAAACTCTTGGATGATGTCAGTTGATGTCTCTGGATGGTCTTCAGCAAAGAGCTGGAGGTAATCTAACATTAGTGCCTCCTGACAGACACCTTGATCAATATCCTCTGCAGAGAGCTTTCCTGAGATAATCGGTCATGCTGGATTGATGCTTTTTCAGAAGCATTTGTCGAGTGATTTGACAAGGTCATTAGTGTTATTTCTTGTAACCTTGAGGTTCTGTGATATTTTTTAATTGCAATGCATTGAGTGCAAGGAACAATCAGCTCCCCTAATTTAATATGTCCAAACCAATTGATGCAGACACTTTAGCTCCAACTGGACTCATACATGGATGGTAGAAGGGTCAAGGCAATGTGAAGGATTTATTTATATATCACGCATACCATCTACAAAAGAGGAATGCATATAGGTAGATTTGATGGTAGCACCATGTGCCAGTCACCTGCTCACTCTCAGATTTGTTTCTAAATCTGCTCTGCTCTTTATGACCAAACGAACCTCAATAGTGGCTTTTCACGGGCTCCCTTGGAAACTGGAATCCTTCTGGAACACCCAGGGGATCTGGAGAACTGAGCAAGAATGACTTGGCTTTTTCCAGGCAGACTTGTGTTACACATACTTTCCTGAAGATATCATTAAGTAATTGTTTTACTTCTGTAGGTGTCCAAGTCTGGACAACACATCATATGGACACTGCACTGACACTCAGTGAAATCCAGAGTGACCATTCGGAGATGAGAACACAGTCATGGTGGTGGTGGCAATGCCTGCTTGGGGGTGGTCGGTGCCCTGTGGCAAAGGATGGCAGGGGAAGGGGTGGGAATAGTGGGCTCAATAACGATGCCAAAGAAAGAATTCAGAGAGGAGTGACTGGTTCTGTGACCCAAACTTAGCCTCACTCGAAGGCTGAGATGCTGAAACAGAGATAACAAATGATCACAACATTGTTCACACTCAGAGCAGAGAAAGATTAACTGGAAACACTATAGGACCCTCTAAGGAGGAAAGACCTGATGCCAATACTTTGAATAGTCCAGACTTATCACTGCTCAAAAAGCCTCTGTGGATGGCTCGTTGTGGAAGGGCTGCTGAAATTGAAGGTAAGGTGGGTATTCAAACAGAAGACAGGTTGCATTTTTAAGGTTAGGTCCATCCTCCTGGGCTTTTTTTTGCAGCCTTTACCCTGAATAATAATAGCTTTTCCATTTCAGCTGCCAATCAGTTGAATATTTATCTTCCCACCAAATATTATTTTTTAAAGCACTGAAGTATGGCAGGAGAGGAGAGCTTTTAAAATAGATGATTAAGTCCTAGAATTTTAGGAAGGTTGGGAAGTCATTTAAAACTTTCTCCAGAATTATTTATCTATCCCTTTAAAATATTGATCAGTCTAGAGTTTCCTTTACCAACTGTAGTTCTGTTTCAACAGAGGCACGATTTTATGTGCAGTGCATTAATAATCCACAAATTCCCTCTTCCGGTCTGCACAATCCACATTCTTCCTTCACTCCCTCTCTCCTTCTCTTCCTTTCTACTTCCTTTTCCTCCAACAATTCAGTACCTACAATATATTTCACCTATAAGGTGACAATTATGATGAGAATAAATTACATGATGATCTATTATCTCATAATTTCCACAACTGCAGGGCATGTAAAAAAACAAACAAATAAACAAACAAACAAACTTGTGTGAAATAATTACGGCATTGAAAAAAGCAATGAAGTAGACACATGGAAAAATGCTATAAATTTACAAGAAAAACAGAAGGGGAGCTAGAAACTCACATCTTTATCGACTCTAGGTCTGTGCAAAGGCAATTTTTTTTGTTATTTTGAACATCGTCTTTTTACCTTCATAGTCTTAAAAGAAATGTACTTTTTTTTTAAACTCCTTTGTACATAGAAAACCAAAGATCAAGGAGGTTAATTTTTTTAATGACTGAATGAAAATAAATGGTAAAATCAGAGCATGATTCTAGGCTATCTTTTCCACAGGTATCTGTGCAGGCAACAAAAATGGTTTCAGAGGAGAGGCAAGGTGCTAGCCAGGTATTGATAATATCAAGTGGCCAGAAAGGATAAGCATTCTAGGCAGAAGGAACAGTATCAGCAAAGTTATGGTTTAAAATAGAAGAATGCGTTCAGGTTAAAAGAATAGGAAAAAATCATGCAGCTAACAAAGCAAACATTAATTCTTACTACTTCGTAATATGGTATGGAGTGGAGTGAGTTGTGCTTTATCGAGGTGATGATTTAATACGTAATATGATACCAGAGAAAACTATTGCCTTAAAGAGACAAATAACTTTTGCATTTTTATAGTTCCCAGCCACCGTCTTGTCAACAGATGACTCCAGTAAACACAGGGAGTCTTTCACTTTCTTGGAGCATTTCATAAACTCTCCTCTAAACGCATCTTGTCTACTAGGGCCCAGAGCAAAATTGAAAGAAAGTAATTTATTTGCTGAAGCTCGATTGCTATTTAGAGGGAGCTTAATGCAAAACATCAGAATGAATCTCATTGTGCTTGTCTATTGCTCCAAAGTTAAAAGTTCCATTCAGAATTACAGCATGCAGTCACAATCACCATAGGGAAGTCCTGTGAGCATCTTTGCCATAAAGTGATTGTATAATCTTTGGTGCCCAACTGCAGCGATGATAGCTTAAATTGAGTACCACTTTAAGATTAAAGCCTAGCGAAATAAAGATGTAATGACATTTAAAAACAATCATGCTCATGAATGGAACAACAAGAATGAGTTATGGTGTTGGGGAAAAAAGAAAAAAAAAGGCTGGGAAAGGATTTTAATGATGAAACTGGATCACACAAGAATGGAAATTGGGCGTGGAACGATTAAATTCAGACAGAGTGCCACCCCCTGGTCCTCCTGGGTCTGCAAGCTTCCTCTGTTAGGGGCCAGATGGTAAATATCTTGGGCTTTCTGGGCCAGATGGTCCTGTTAGAATTGTTCAGCTCTGCTGTTCTAGCACAAAAGCCTCCACAGACAATACTTTAAATAAATGGGTGTGGCTATGTTTCACCATTTCAATACAGCTTTATTTATAAAAAGAGGCCATAGATTGCTGACCCTTAACTTAAGCTACTTATTTCATTTTTAAAAAATGCATTAAACTCAATTCACTAACATATCGTGTATCATTAGTTTCAGATGTAGAGTTTAGTGATTCATCAGTTGCATACAATACCCAGTGCTCATTCCCTCAAGTACCCTCCTTAATGCCTGACACCTGGTTACCCCATCCCCCCAGCCCCCTCTTCTCCAGCAACCTTCAGTTTGTTTTCTATAGTTAGGATGAATGGATAAACAAGATGTGAGAATATATATACATATACATATATCTATATATACATATATATATATATATATATATATATATATATATATATGGAATATTACTCAACCATCAAAGAAATGAAATCTTACCATTTGCAACAATAGGTATGGAATTAGAGGGTATTATGCTAAGTGAAACAAGTCCTTCAGAGAAAGACAATTATCATATTGTTTCATTCATATATAGAAGTTAAGAAACATCTCTAAAAATTAAACACCAGTTGGTAATAAAAATGAATAATGAAAGACAAGTTTGCCCATAGCGATGCTATTATAGAGTCTCTCAGTAATAGGGTTATCCCCCAGGCAAGAGGCCATTGAGATAATCTCCTACCTAGGGAAGCGAACCTCTAAGAAGTGACACTTTTTAGGGACATTTTCTTTGGCTACCAGACTGTTCCCTGTGGTAGTTGATGTGTGTAGGCCTTACCTATAATAATAAAGTTTGAATTAAGATACAAATGTATTATACGAGAAATAAGTGTATGATTTTCTTACAAAAAAAAAAAACAATACAAAGGATCATAGGGGAAGGGAGGGATAATAAAATAAGACAAAATTAAGGAAGGAGACAAACCATAACAGGCTATTTATTTCAAAGTTCATCTGACACATGCATTCTATTTATGGTAGTATGGTGGGTTGTTACATTCATGGCTTCTAAGGAAGCATACCTTGCCCATTCAGTCTTTTATATACTCCTGTCCAATATTTGATTCTAGGTTTGACGATCTCACATAATGAGAATTCAGCAAATATGTCATTAACAGAGACTTAATAACTAACTGTGCATTGAGACTTTTCTTTCTGGAACCTGTCAAATATTAAGAATAATATCAGTAATATGAAGTTAAGCTACTCAATAATGAGAGATGACTTGGATAGAGATGCCCACCTAAAGGCAACATTAAGATCATACAAATGATGGACCATCTTAGTCCCTGTGGCCTCAGGTGAACCTCCACATGATGAAAGCCGAAAGAGTGAACCCAGAAAAGGCCAGCCTGCTCTTCTGAGATCAGCCAACCCACAGAACTGTGAAAATTAACCTCTCAGTTTTGGGCTTGCTGGTTATGTAGTAATAGACAGCTGATAACTAACCAGTTATCATCATTCTATTTCATGATAATCTTGAGATCAGGTACGACCCATGAAAATTGAAATCAATAGATATGGGTTTGAATATGACAACTGAACATCACTGATGGTTTGGCCTAGAGTAAGGCTGCTACCCCTCTGCCTCTCAGAATTAGCCCTTAGAAATGAGAGTTGATTTATAGGATGGTTTTGAACAGTTGAAATTATTAGTTCTTGATATATAGATATAACTATTACTATAGATACAGATATAGTGGATACATTCTATCTATCTATCTATGTATCTATCTATCTATCCTTTTCAAATACTGCCATATGATCTTCCGAAGTTATGGTAGCAATTTTTATTATAGCCAACAATGTAAGGTGCTCCAAACACTCCCCTTTCTTCTATACCATAAACTGTTTAGAAATGTATCATACTGTTAAATAAAACGTGGCACATTGAAGTGTTAAATTGCATTTCTTTACATGGATTAACATCCTTTAACATATTCATATGACATTTTCATTTATTTTTCACTGAATTCACTTTTGAGATCCTCAACACAATTTTCTCTAGGAGTGCCAAAATTTTTAAATTTATTTCAAAGAAAATTAACCTTGCTATAGACCGCATTGTGTCCCTTCATAATTCATATGTTGAAGTCCTAAAGCCCAACATGATAGTGTTTGGAGACCTGCCCGGAATGACCAGTGGTGAGCCCTTGAACTCTGGAATGACACGGCCAGCACTCACAATCCTGTCTTTACAAGGAGAGTTTCTTAAGCACTCTATGGTTTTGTTTTTCATCTATAAAAAAGATGGTTACAATAGTAATTGCCTCACAGGATTGCTGGACGATTAAATGAGTTAATGCTGGAAAAATGTTTAAAGCAATGCCTTATTTTTTTTAGACCAATGTTTTACATATAATAAAGACTCAGTAGTTGTTCTCTCTTTGTTGCCTCACACACTAAATCTATAAATCACACAGCAATAGCCATACATGCTCTGGCTTCCCTAGAAGGCCAATTTAAAGGTTATGTGATGTGATGTCAATGCAAGTGCCTTGCAACTAACTTTACACTATTATTAGAACACAAAGGAATTGTAAACAGTCAGGTCACAAATACATCCATTCATTCAATTAGCATTTACTGTGTAGAGGTAGAAGTAGAGAAGGTCTGGCATCGGTTTCAAATTTTATCTTTTTTTTTTAACTTTTAAAGATTTTTATTTATTTCTTTGACAGAGAGAGATACAGTGAGAGAGGGAACACAAGCAGGGGGAGTGGGAAAGGGAGAATCAGGCTTCCTGCCCAGCAGGGAGCCCGATGAGGGGCTTGATCCCAGAATGCTGGGATCATGACCTGAGCTGAAGGCAGATTCTTAATGACTGAGCCACCCAGGGGCCCCAACAGATTTTATGTCATTTGTTAAGAAAGAGTTTTTCCTTGTTATGAAAGTTTGTTAGAGTTAAGCCCAGATGAGAGATTCAGATTGCTGATTGGGAATTCCTTTTCTATATAGTGCCAGAGAAACATATTGATGACCATTCTTTCCATGACTACACCAATTGGCTCCTTAATGCAGTCTGGTTGAATACACAGAGCTGGAAAGAAATGTGTTAATATTAGCTAAAAGGGACTGGATACACATCACAAGTGAGATACTCTGCTAACGGTTTTATATTCACTAAATTAACTATTTCCATGAAACTTGGTAAGTAGGCAAAAATATCATCTTTACCGTATTAGGTAAAGATAAAAACCTTATCAGGGGTTAAAGTGAGTTATCCCCCCCAGCCTTATATGACTAGAGGGCAGGGGCCAGGACACAACGCTCTGAACCCTGAGTTTGTGCTCTTAAACAATTCTCTAGACTACTGCAGACTGTATGTGGCTTTTCTACCTTCATTTGCCCAGCCGTTCATGTACTTCCCTTCAAGAACTTTGGACCAGTGCTATCTATTCTGAATATAAGTATTTGGTTTTCAGGAATAATCTAGCATCAGTGATTTATACCTGAATATCAACTGAAAGATGGCAGCTTTTTCCAGGATGAAAGGGAAAGGCAAAAGGAGCCGACAAATAATGAGTCTACAGCATTCATCTTACTCCCTCTTAGAAATACGATGAGACTCACAGCCAATGCCACTTAAGCTCCATGATGTTGACTTAGATTTGAGTCACTATGAAATATTCAAAGTGATATTCCTGTTGGACATTCCAGACATCAGTCTATGAGGGCCATGGGAGACAATGTAGATGGTTAGAATTTCTCCTTTCCCCCTGAGAGCACCACAGAGTAAAGCCAGTTTGAGTTAAGTGGTCACTTCTACTTGGTTCCTAGACAGTCATCAGCTGCACTCTGCATGTTTCAAAATCCTGCTCTTTGTAACTAGGCAGCCAAGAACCATGTGCCCCATTGACCTTATATTTGAGATGGGAAAAGTATGGTCTGTGAGTTGGGGAAAATGCATTCAAGACAAAATCTATCCCAGCTGCCCTGCAATCTTGAGAAGGCACACCACATTAAAGAAAACTTGTGAGTGGTAAAGACTATGAGGAAGGAAGGAAAGAAAGAAAGAAAGAAGGAAAGAAAGAGGAAGGGAAGAAGGAAGAAAAGAGAAGGAAGGAAGGGAGGAAGGAAGGAAGGAAATAAAAAAGAAAACCGGAAACTGAGTACATCAAAGTTGCAATTAGTGGTGGAATCTGTCTATTTGGATTATCTAAATAAAAGTGTATCATACTCGGGCGTCTGGGTGGCTCAGTCCTTAAGCGTCTGCCTTTGGATCGGGTCAGGATCCTGGGATCTAGGCCCACATCAGACTCCTTGCTCAGCGGAAAGCCTGATTCTCCCTCTCCCCCTCCTCCTGCTTGTGTTCCTTCCCAATCCGTGTCTCTTTCTGTCAAATAAATAAAATCTTAAAGAAAAAAAAGTGTATCATCATCATAAATAAGGTGTTCTCCAGTAGTAACCATGATAATATTTACAGGGGTCTTACTTTATGTGAAGCACGACTATCAGCATTTCATATTAATTAAATGGCACAATATTCCCCATGTCTATGAAGTAAACACTATTATGACACTTCCTCAGTTACAGTTAAAGAATCTGAAACCCAGAGAGGTTAAGTAACTGGTCCAAGACCACACAGTCAGCAAGCTAGGCTTTGTACTCAGTCTGGTTTCAGAGCAAATCGCTGTGCCATAAGCTTTCTCTCTCTCTCTCTTTTTTCCTCATGTTTTATAATTTTTTTTTTTTAATTTTAACATCTTAACATTTTACTTTTTTTCGGTGTTCCAAGATTCATTGTTTATGTACCACACTCAGTGCTCCATGTAACACATGCCCTTCTTAATACCCACCACCAAGCTCACCCGTCCGCCCACCTTTCTCCTTTCCAAAACCCTCAGTTTACTTCTCGGAGTCCATAGTTTCTCATGCTTCATCTCCTCCTCCAATTTCCCCCAAATCACTTTTCCTTTCCATCTCTCAATGTCCTGTATGTTACTCCTTATGCTCCACAAGTAAGTGAAACCATATACTTGATTTTCTCTGCTTGACTTATTTCACTCAGCATAATCTCCTCCAGTCCTGCCCATGTTGATGCAAAAGTTGGGTATTCATCCTTTCTGATGGAGGCATAATATTCCATTGTATAGATGGAATCTTCTTTATCCATTTGTCTGTTGGAGAGAATCTCAGCTCTTTCCACAGTTTGGCGATTGTGGCCATTGCCGCTATGAACACTGGGGTACAGATTGCCCTTCTCAACAAGGATGCCCACTCTTGCTATTGTTCCACATAGTACTAGAAGTCCTAGCAACAGCAATCAGACAACAAAAAGAAATAAAAGGTATTCAAATTGGCAAAGAAGTCAAACTCTCTTTCTTCACAGATGACATGATACTTTATATAGAAAACCCAAAAGACTCCACCTCCAAACTACTAGAACTCATACATCAATTACTAAGGTGGCAGGCTTTTTCCTTTAAAGTGGCTCTATCTATTGTCTTGTTATGTTAATGGTAGTGATAAGGGTGCTTTCACTATTTGTAAACTTTCCAGGGGTCCTTGAAAGAAAAAAAAATTTAGCTCAATTTAGCTTAATTAATAATTTAGCTCAATTAAATTTAATATTTAGAAGATATAATTGAGGTCTTCTCAGTTTGGTGCATTGTTCTGTCATTGAGTAGGATAAAATAAATTCTACTAGTATTGCTTTAATTTTATAAATATTTTCTTGTATGTCCTTTAGTTTTCTGCAATATGTATTGTAATGAATGAGGGTAATTGTGCTTCAATGTTTGTTAAATTCACCATTTGGTGTTATGCCCCTTTTCATATTTTATAGTGTCATCAGCTCTTTTTGAACTGAATTTATCATAGTTAATATCTCATCGTCCTTGTATTCTTAGTGTTTGCCTTATATGTACAATTCAATTATCTTATTGCAACTTCTTCCTAACCAGATGTGCGTAAATATATATTTTAAAATTTTATTTGTTCATTTGACAGACATCACAAGTAGGCAGAGAGAGAGAGAGAGGGAAGCACGCTCCCTGCTGAGCAGAGAGCCCGACACAGGGCTCGATTCCAGGACTCTGAGATCATGACCTGAGCCAAAGGCGAGGTCTAACCCACTGAGCCACCCTGGCGCCCCAGATGTATAATTCTTATATGGATTATACTTATACTTTTTACTTTTGAGGCAAGAGTGATGACTTTTTTCTCTTTTTTTAAATTGAGGAGTAACTTAAACACCGTATAACATACTGCTGTTAAGTAAACACATTGATGGGGGCACCTGGGTGGCTCAGTGGGTTAAAGCCTCTGCCTTTGGCTCAGGTCATGATCTCAGGGTCCTGGGATCAAGCCCCTCATCAAGCACCGCATCAAGCCCCGCATCAAGCCCCTCATCAGGCTCTCTGCTCAGAGGGGAGACTGCTTCCTCCTCTCTGCCTGCCTCTCTGCCTACTTGTAATCTCTCTCTGTCAAATAAATAAATTAAAAAAAAAAAAAAGTAAACACTTTGATGGGTCAAGTGTACACCCTTGTGCAACCAAAATCCACATCTCTATCAGCCTAAGAAGTACCTTTATGCCCCTTTCTGATTGATTAGACTTCCTCAAGCCATTTTGCTTTCTATCCCTACACATTCGTTTTGCATATTCTTGTGCTACTTATTAAATAGCATCATGCTTGCATACACTTTTGTATCTGGTTTCTTTTTGCTCATCAGATTGCTTCTTAAGTTCATCTATATAGCTGCACACATTAATAGTTGGTAATTTTGTTTTTAAATGTTTTTTTTTCTTTTTCTGAATGAAGTTTTGTTTTGTGACCATCATATTTAAAGTCGTGCATTTGTTGATAGACACCTGTGTTCTCTTCCATTTTGTGATTATTTTGATTATTATTGCTATTCTTATACAACTATTTTTGTGACTACATGCTTTTCTTTTTATTGAGAAATTACCTAAGAATGGAAGTCTTTGGACATAGGTAAGTGTATATTTAACATTATAAGAAATTGCCAAGCAAGCTTTAAATGAGATTGCATTTTTTACCTCCTTTTATCAATGTGTGCAGGTCAAGTTGTTTCATTCCTTCTTAACATTTGGTGCTATCTGACTTTTGTTGTAGTTGTAACTTTTTGCCATTCAGTGAATATGAGATATTTTCTTTTTTTTTTAATTACATTTATTTATTTTCAGCATAACAGTATTCATTATTTTTTCACCACACCCAGTGAGTGCTCCATGCAATCTGTACCCTCTATAATACCCACCAACTGGTACCCCAACCTCCCACCCCCCCCCGCCACTTCAAACCCCTCAGATTGTTTTTCAGAGTCCATAGTCTCTCATGATTCACCTCCCCTTCCAATTTCCCCCAACTCCCTTCTCCTCTCTAACTCCCCATGTCCTCCATGCTATTTGTTATGCTCCACAAATAAGTGAAACCATATGATAATTGACTCTCTCTGCTTGACTTATTTCACTTAGCATAATCTCTTCCAGTCCAGTCCATGTTGTTACAAAAGTTGGGTATTCATCCTTTCTCATAGAGGCATAATACTCCATAGTGTATATGGACCACATTTTCCTTATGCATTCATCCGTTGAAGGGCATATTGGTTCTTTCCATAGTTTGGCGACCGTGGCCATTGCTGCTATAAACATTGGGGTACAGATGGCCCTTCTTTTCACTACATCTATATCTTTGTGGTAAATACCCAGGAGTGCAATTGCAGGGTCATTGGGAAGTTCTATTTTTAATTTCTTGAGGAATCTCCACACTGTTCTCCAAAGAGGCTGCACCAACTTGCATTCCCACCAACAGTGTAAGAGGGTTCCCCTTTCTCCACATCCCCTCCAACACATGTTGTTTCCTGTTTTGTTAATTTTGGCCATTCTAACTGGTGTAAGGTGATATCTCAATGTGGTTTTAATTTGAATCTCCCTGAGAACTAGTGATGATGAACATTTTTCATGTAACATTTTTTCTGATAGCCATTTGTATGTCTTGATTGGAGAAGTGTCTGTTCATATCTTCTGCCCATTTTTTTATATGATTGCCTGTTTTGTGTGTGTTGAGTTTGAGGAGTTCATTATAGATCCTGGATATCAACCTTTTGTCTGTACTGTCATTTGCAAATATCTTCTCCCATTCCATGGGTTGGCTCTTTGTTTTTTTGACTGTTTCCTTTGCTGTGCAGAAAGCTTTTGATTTTGATGAAGTCCCAAAAGTTTATTTTAGCTTTTGTTTCCTTTGCCTTTGGAGACATATCTTGAAAGAAGTTGCTATTTTCTTGTGATGTTTTTAATTTGCATTTTTCCGATGACTAAGCAGGTTCCATTTCTATAGACTTATTGGACCGTATTTTATCTTCTCATTGACAGTCTATTCAAGACTTGGCCTCCCCCCGCCACCCCCAATCTAGGTTGTGTGTTGTGGCAGACCTGAAAGAGATGCCATTTTATCCTTCTTTAGGTCAAGGCATCAGCCAGATCAATGTTTACTTCATTCAGCTGCAGAGAGCCACTTGGCACAGGCTCGCTACCTTCCCACAGGCAGACTACCTCCAGTGACTGATAGAGTTTAAAGACCTTCCCATTTGCCCTGAATGCAGCCAACTCTGATGCATCATATATGTTTCAGACTTCCCCATAGGACTGGCTGAGAGTTTTTAGGTCTGCATCATAGTTCGGCTACTTACCTCTGTCTAGTCCTTGCTTTTTCTTCCTTCCTTCCACAGCTTTTGATTAGTAACATATAATTGTATGATAAAATCTGTCTCTGCATCTGTAATCAGTAAAAAGGCTTCTGTGATCACTGGTACCAGGAAATGTTTCAGAAATCAAGGGTGAAGTTTGAAGAATTATCTGCCATGTAACTGTCATAGAGACCCACCATTGGTAGGTAGTGCAGTACAAACAAGTGCTGGCATTAAGTAGTGTTGAATTGGCATCAGGTCCCCAGGATTTAATATTCAGAGTAACTGATTCATGGAGAAAGTTAAACATGGAAACAATGTAAGCCTGGTGTAAGACTCTGATTGGGGAATAATGGCATTCTGTCACTAGGTTGGGGACAACAGGTGGATGTCCTCTTATGCCTTGGAAAAGTCCAACTCCAGGGGACCTGGGTGGCTCAGTGAGTTAAAGCCTCTGTCTCTGTGATGGCTCAAGTCATGAGCCCAGGGTCCTGGGATCAAGCCCCACATTGGGCTTTCTGCTCGGCAGGGAGCCTGTGTCCCAGCTCTCTCTGTCTCTGCCTGCCTCTCTGCCTACTTGTGATCTCTGTCTGTCTGTCAAATAAATAAAATCTTAAAAAAAAAAAAAAAGGAAAGAAAAGTCAAACTCTTCTGGATCTGCCAAAGTGGCCCATATATCCCTATTAAGATTTAACACATATAAATAAATAAGCAAATAACATATATTTGTCTTTACATGACTGACTTATTTTGCTCTTATTTAATTGGAGTTTAAACACAAACAAACAATAAAACAAACAAACAAAAAAGTTCTAACATACCCTTGGTGCCTGAAGACAATGAAGAAGCTTCTCCCTCTAACACAATCTGTACAACCTCCATAGGATCTACCTTCACACCCTTCCTGGCCACTGGGTAAGCCACCACTGACAGTAGGATGGGCCATGGTAAACTAGGCTCACTGAGAGCAATGGGGTCATTAAGATCACAAACAATAGAGGTCATATGGTGGCACTTAACTTTCAGAATCCAGGTAGATAAGATTATCATGAATGGCAGGGTCGGAATGGCATCCAAGTGGTCGGACATACACAGACTTATGGGAGTGTTTAACAAAATACATCCTTAGTGGCAACAGTGGAGCAGCCACAAGGATAATACTTGACTTTTATCATTAGAAAAAATTAAAAAGTCATGTCCAACAGGGTGAGAACAGTTGTCCAATAAAAACAAAGTCATGATTCATTGCCACTTTTTTTCTATACATGCACCGGTTTTAAAATCTGAAACATAATGCCTAAAGGGGAGTCTGGCCCCCTGGAGGAAGGATTTTGCCACACCATGGCAAAGACATGTGATGATTCTCCCATTCTCTCCCCAAAGAGACCTGCAATCATTTATTCAGGAAGCTGCCTTCTGGGGGAAAGGGGACTGGGAAAACATTTCAGAGGTCTGAGCTGATATTGGTAACTGGAAATCTGAAGCATTATCTATTATATGGCTCTGTTAGAAGGGTACATGTGGGGACCAGGTAATAAGCAGAGTCCTGGTCAAAGTCCACGTTACTGGGTCTGTGATCCCATTCAGTGATCACTTCCCCAGTCCCTAAGTAAATAATTGAAATTAGCATACCTGATGGTTGGTGTGAGCTCCACATGAGTCCCTTGGCTGATAGGTAAGAGCCATTATGGAAGACCAAGTAAATTCCTCTGAAGCTCTACCTTTCTCCTCCCAGCCAAGGAAGTGAATTATTTAAAAAAAAAATTCATATCCCAACTAAGACCACTAAACCTAGAGCCACCCTTAAGGACCTAAAGGGTGCATCAGTGGTGAACCCTGCCATATATACATGCACTTTTTTTATATATACACTTTGTAAATTCGGCCCTTACATAAAGCAGATGAACCCTGCAGGATGAATAAACCTTGTATGGCAAATGAGACTTTGAGAACTTGATTAGGTGAATGATCTTGACATAGGCGATTATTCTGGGGGGTAACTGGTCAGCTCAAATGTGATCACAGCGATCCTCTTGAGAGGAAAACAGGAGACGTTAGAGAGGGAAGGAGATGCAGTGACAGGTAAATTGTGGTGATCATTTTGAACATGAAACAAAGGGCTACACACCATGGAGCACAGGGAGTCATAAAATGCTGAAAAGGACAAGGAAGTGAACTTTCTTCTCAGAGTCTCAGGAAGTGAACTTTCTTCTCAGAGTCTCTGGAAGGAACCAGCTCTGCTGACATTTTGACTTTAGTCCAGTTAAGCTGAGTTCAGATTTTAGGTCTCTGGAAGTGTAAAATAATACATTTGTGCTGTTTTTAAGCCATTAATTTGGGAAAACCTGTTATAGTAGCCGCAGGAAACTAACACAGCAGGATTTTGTTTATTTTACAATTTTAAGTATTCTATTCCATTGTTTTCTAGACTCCATTTGATGAAAAGTCAGCCATTATTCATTTTCTTACTCACTGTATGAAACACACACACAGGTGTGTGTATATATATATATATATATATATATATATATATATATTAGCTACATTTAAGATGTTCTCTTTATTTTGGTTTTTGGCTGTTAGACTATGAAATGTTCTGGCGTATATTCCCTCTGTATCTATCCCACTTGGCATTTGCTCACTAGAGGTTAGTGGTTTTAATGAAACTGGAAATATTTCATCTAAGATTTTTAAAAATAGATTATCTTGCCCATTCTGTCTCTTGTCTTCTGGTGAACTCCAACTCCATATGTGTGACACTGTTAGCTAAGACCCTGTAACTTGTCAAAGTTTTGCTCATTTTTCCAATCATTTCCCTTCACTTTGAACTATTTTGATTATGCTGACTTCATAGCTATAATTATTTTCTTACACACTGTCCAGTTTTGTTGGTGCCATCCTCTTTTTTACTTCAGTTACTGCACATCTTAGCTCTATGAATTTTTTTTTTTTTTTAATTTGACAGACAGAGAGCCCTAGTAGGCAGAGAGGCAGACAGAGAGAGAGAGGGGAAGCAGGCTCCCCGCTGAAGCAGAGAGCCTAATGCCGGACTCAATCCCAGGAACCCGGGATCATGACCTGAGCCGAAGGCAGCGGCTTAACCCACTGAGCGAGCCACCCAGGCGCCCGTTTTTATTTGGTTATTGTTAAGCATGTCTACACCACTCTGAATTCTTCCATCTTTTCCTGAAAACTCTTGACCATCTTTTCTTGCAAATACTTTAAAATATATATCATAGTTATTGTAAAGTCCTTGTCTTTTAATTTTAACATCTGGGATACGTTTAGGTCTGTTTTTATTTACTAATTTTCTCTTGGCTATGCATCGCATTTTGTCTGCTTTTTTACATGCCAGGTAGAGTTTTCTCCTGTACTGGTATTGTGAGGTATACATTCAGAGATTTGGAGTTGTTTTACCTGCACCTGCAGAGAGGTTGATTTGAGTCTAGCAGGCAGTTAAATTATTGATGGGTCATCTCTGGTCCTGTGCAACTTATATTTAGGCTTTTTGAAATCAGTTTAAATTTCCCCTTATTCCTAAGGTTTAAAGCTTATCTCTGTGATGCCCTTACTCTTGAATCATGGTCCATATGGGTTTCTGATAGGAAGTTTGAGGGTTTTATCAAGATGCATCCAAAGCACAGGATAACAGGTGCTAAATCTGCTCAATTCTTCAGTCTCCTTGTTATGCCTTTTAACTAGATCCCTGGCATTCATTAACTGCACACATGGATTTCTGGAGTATGATAAATGTTGATATGAATTCCCATGCAAACTTTGGGGGGCCCATTTTGAAACACCTTCCTTTCTGGTATGCCTTCCCTGAATTTCCAACAGCAATCATAGTTTCAAAATTTAACCTCTTATTCCTCATCCCAATGGGACTACTATTTTCTGCTTGAGATCTATTTTCCTTGAACTCTCTACTGAGGCATACCTCCGAGGAAAAGCAAATTTAAGATAAAACAAACAAATGAATAAAAACCTTTATTAACTCTATTCAACCCAGTTAAGAACAATGTCCCAATCCTCACTAATACATAATTAACAGTCTCGGGTTTATACATGATAGTGTCATCGCAGACATCGTTAGCAAAGCCCATCAATTTCTCTCTCATTACTCAGTGTCATCGTCCCTTTAGCACATCACAAGGGAAGCTGTAAATAATCTTCAATTTCTTTCACTATCCCCCAAAATAAGCAGTACAGAACTCCACGTCCCCCTGCATCGTACATAATCCTTATGTACCACACCATGATAAGAACCATGTCATATTTATGAATATGTCAAAAAGATATGGCTCAAAATTAAACCATTTTTTTCCTTCATAGAAAAAAGTTATGCTTTCATAAAACTAGAGTTTTACATGGAAAATCAGGTTTGTGTAAGGAATAATGCACATGTTTAGAAACTGATACTTAATTTCATTTTTGTTTTTTGTTTCTGTCAGAGTTCAGCAATTGGTTAGTGGAGATAATCTGTTCTTTAAGAGGCATAACAAGTCATAATAGTGATAAGTAATTTATACAAATAAAAGTAGTGATACAAGTTTCAGAGTTAGCCTCTTAAATGTAATATTAACAATAATAGTAACAAAGGGGAGAGCTAATGTGTTCTGGATGCCTAGTGTTTAGAACACTTTATGGAGCTTAATCCTCTTATTAAACTTATGAGGTAGTGGGATTTATAAAAACATCAAGGCATTATTCATTGCATTTCTTAAAATATAAAGCAACAGAATGAAATATTACTAGTTCGCACACACCTTGTGGTCTATTCATCTAATACCCATTTGTTGAATGCACTGATCTCTGTGTACACAGGGAATCATAAAACATTCTTGATGGCCTCTGCAATGAGAGATTGTTATATAAACAAATGCATTATTAGGACAGACTACAACATGTGCAAGTGTAGGCACATGGAAAAATCTTACAGATGAAACAAGAAAAAAAAATGGCACACAAAGATTTTGACTTTACAGAGTGAAAAAATTAGAACAGTCAATGCATCCTTCCTGAAGTAGCTAAGTTTCATAGGTCAGATGATTCTTCACAATACATTTACTTTCTCTCCTACTTCTGATCTCCATGTCGGATAGAGTATACTTCCTGGCCTCATGATTTTGGGTCTGGCTAACTGGATTTGCTTTGGTTAATGCTTATTAGCAGAGATGATCTAAAGCGTAAATGGGCCTGTTTCTTTGAGCTCCTGACTTTCATCCTTGAGAAGACCATGTCTTACCTAAACCCTGATCTGAGGAGGATGACATACATATGGCAAAGAACCAAGCCCAACCTGCATCATGGAGGCAAGCAAACTAGTTGAGCTGAATCAACCAAATCCATGTGGACTGGCAAACTTGCAAGACACTATGAATACAATGGTATATGCCTGATAAGGACAGGATATTTGTGTACCCCCAGCCAAATTCATATTTCAAAACCCTACTCTCTAATGTGATGATGTGGGACTTTGCGAGGCGAGGGCTTTGGGAAGTGACTAAGGTTAGCAGATACATGAGGATAAGGACTTCATCAAGATATTAGCACCCTTATAAAAAGAGATAGAGACACAAGATCTCTTTCAATATATATGTACTGGGGCGCCTGGGTGGCTCAGTGGGTTAAAGCCTCTGCCTTCGGCTCAGGTCATGATTCCACAGTCCTGGGATCAAGCCCCACATCAGGCTCTTTGCTCCGCAGGGAGACTGCTTCCCCCTCTCTCTCTCTGCCTGTCTCTCTGCCTACTTGTGATCTCTGTCTGTCAAATAAATAAATAAAATCTGAATATATATATATATAAATATATATATATATATATATATTTATATATATAAGGATCAGGTGAAGATATAAGAAGATAGCCTTTTGCAAACAAGTAAACAGGCTCTCACCAGACACCGGATCTGCTGGTGCTTTTATTTTGGAACTCTCATCCAGAATTGTGAGAAATTAATGTTTATTGTTTAAGCCATCCAGTCCATGGTATTTTGTGGTAGCCACTGACATTTTGTGGTTGTCTGTTTCATAGCAAATCCTGACTGACTGGGATAACCAGTAGATTAATGTTCTTCATCAAGGTACATGTTTAATTCAGTATGTCGGTCACTGTGCAAAGGTATCAGTTGCACCCTTATAATGCTTTTAATTCCACTCCCATTATTGCTTGCAGACTTAGATCACCCTCCTACTATTTAAATGACTTACTTCTGAATATATAATAATTCTTTTCTTCTTAGGGTGAAGAGAGATACCAAAAAAAGTTTTTGCCCAGATGTAGGGTTGCATATGTTTCCATCTATAATGAGCAGGGTTAAGAAAAATATAAGGGAAATATGTAAGGATACATAATCAAAACATCTTCTTTTGAGTCAAATTTAGCTTCTATAGAAAAGCTTGGCAATTGACTCTTAGAATATCTGATCACTCTGCATACTTTCAAGCCATCACCTCTGCCGAGTACAGAAAATACTTGAAAGGGGGGAAAAAAAGCAACATTTTGCTAATGCAACTTATGTTTTTAGTGTGAACACATGTTATTTTAAAATTCTTCATTTCAACAGATTTTTATTTTTCAAAAGGCAACGAAAAGTGCCAAGGGAGCTAATAAATGAATTTCCCTCTCCAACTCTCTTTTCCTGACCTTTATCAAAGTCCACTTTATTCTCCTTTGGGGAAGAAAAGTGATTCGTGTCATCTCCCTCACCAAGAAAAATCTGAGGAAAGAACAAATAAAAGAACTTTTCATCTGGTCATAAAACAATAATTAATTGCACCATTAAGTAACCTATACAAACCAGTGGGGGAAATGGAGAAAAAGAGAAATCTCCCTGAGAAATTCCCAGAGGACTGATGTTAATCAAAGCCTATGTGATTCAGAGAAAGAAGAAAGGAAACCATAGCAAAACGAGACCCATAAGGATGCCTTGAGTGCAGTACCCCAAGGAGGGTGTGTGAGGGAAAACATTTTTCAAGGATAGATTCTTTTGTATGGTGTGCCTGGTTGATCAGGTCACATGGATGCTTTGTGAATTAACATCAAAGTAAAGTTAGCTTACAGGCACGATTTATTTATTTATTTTTGCTTTCAGAAGAGATTTGCTTCAGGGTGGATAAACAGAAGTTCTGAAGGGAATGTGTGATTCAGTAGCTTGTGAGACCAAGACCACTTTCCTTCATGATGTGTATTTTTAGGTGAGATGTTCTGATTTCTAACCCAAGATTCGAGAGTTTGACCAGATGAGGACCTCTTGGTTTGGTTTGCTTGTCAGATGTAGCACAAGCATTTGAATAGGGGCTGGCACTTACGTGATGTTTAGCAGATACAGGTCAGAGAAGGGGTTGTATTGTTACTATTCAAGTTGATGACCTGATCCATTCCTCTCAATGATTCTCTTAGAAATAGACTAAGTAGAGATTAAGGAAGCAGTGAGACAAGTTAGAGGGAAACTCTGGAAATAGAACCCAAATCACCCAAGATACTCCTGCAGGACTGACCAAGGCACAAGCAGTCAAGATGAAAAGAAACCAAGAGTAGGACCTTACAGAAACAGCCCTGTCACCTGTCTTGGAGTATTTTTTCCTGACATATACCCAGTTTCCCTTCTTCCCCTAATAAAGTGGAAGGAATGTTTACTTGTTCATTGGGTTGTTTGTTCAACCAAAATTTATTGTTTTAGTCTATGTCCCCCTCAAATGGCACCCTGAGAAAAATATTGTTATTTAGTGGGTGAAAAACACTCCAGTAAAGAATTGAAGAAGGAAGGCAGAGGAGGAAGGCAGTCACTGTGCATCGTTCAACTGCAACCATGGTGGGGGAGTGGAGCTAACACCCACAGGGGAATCAAATCATTATTAAGACTATTTGCTACCCAAAGGTGAACATTTTATGGCTATCCTGCTACCCATTCCAAAATGTGTCCAATATCAGTTTTTAGAAATTCTTTGATTAAATCAGATCAAATTACATTATATCTCAATGATGCTGACACAGATGTGTTCCAAATTTTAGTATGCTTCTTATAAATGCCCCATGAACTGCATTAAAATCTAAACCATATTAAATCCTCTTATAAATTTTGTAAAGATTTATTTCAAAATAATAATAAAAAAATAAAGCTACAAATTAAATGTCACCCTTTTTAGCTAAAGCTACCAAGCAATCAAAGTCTCCTTCAGCTTCTTGCTTTGATTAAATTCAGCCAGAGGGTGGAACTCATGATGGTTGGGCTGACTCCTCTGGAAGGCTACAGTGCTTCACAGCAGCAGAACTTGTTTGCCTTCAATCCCAAATCTTAACTTTTGAAGTCAAATGAGGCTTTACCAAATACAAAATTATTATGGTACTGAAGCCCTGATAACAAAATTTAAAGATAAAGTGATCTGTAGACCCTAGAGCTAAATTATATTTGCAGAACCCAGTATTTGGTATTGCTAAGTACCTTCTCAAAGATTGAGATGTTTGTTTGTTTTATTTCACCTTTAGGATGTTAGCCAGCCTATACCAAGTTTCCAAAATTGATAAACTATGCCCTTTAATTCAGTCTCAGAACTATCCCAATAAGAGGTTGATTTGGACAGAATGCATTTATCATATCTAAGAGTAGGAAGCAACCAATAATTACTGCTTCTCTTGGACTAAGTGTTGAGAAACTATGGCCCTGCAAGACAAGCATGGTTTTTGTAAACAAAGTTTTATTAGGACACGGTCACTTCCATTTATTTACATATTGTAGATGGACTGTTTTCTGAGCCAAAATAATGAAGTTCAAATCTGTATGGAGAGATCCAATATTGTGGTAAGCCTAAAATGTTTATCATCTGGCCCTTCAAAGCAAAGGGTGTTCTGTCTTAATAGAACTAAAAAGCTTTTTGCCAAGTTTAGAAAATTGCAAAGTTGGGAGCCCAGTTCCCCGGATCAGAGCCCAAATAAGATGCTTTTATCTTACATTAACATTATTCAAAACTTACTAGTTTACATTTCCTTTCATGTGGTGTGTTTCTAAAGTCTCATTTCTTCATTGTGCATTAACTCGGGCTGTTGGCTGAGTTAATCATCTCTGCGGTGCATGATGAGCAAGCTTAGGCCATTGGGGCAGCAGTTAGTAACTCTGAGTGTAGAATAGCACAGTCCCATAAAGCTGCCTCATCACACATGGACTACAGCCAGAGAATCCTGTTCCATAGATTCCTGTAGTTATGCTCCTGAAACAGGAGCCTTGAGGAGAGTAGCAACAATAGTTATTCCAAATGCTCTTTAAGACACTATCTGCCCTGTGTTTTTGGTAGTCCCAGCCCTCAAGGAGTACTTCTTGCTGCATCTTTGTTTTTCCCTTCATCAGTGATTATACCTCTCTGGTTGTGTCCCCCCTGTTGTTCTACTTCTTTACTATGGGCATATATTTTGGTGCTTTCTTTAATACAGGTAGGTCTAGTACTGTTTGTCATATCAGACTCTTTTCTCCTTTATATTTCCCCTTTGCCTACTACGCAGGGCATTTTTGTTTTTACCATTTTCTTCAGTTAATGAATTCTGAGTTTTGAAAATGCATCTACTGTTCAGATAGATATGGTCTACCAAGCTGGGTTAGATAATCCCACTAGGAGACTTCTCTCCCATTAGATAAACAGCTAACTCAGGTCAGGACAATTTATTATCACCCAGCACAGCTTCCCATTAATAACCTTCATCTTTTCTTCTAGTTCTCATGTCATAAATCTCCTAGGCCTAAGAATATATGTCTCATCAGAATGCACACCTATAATACCAGAGCATCACCTTGAAGTCACCCCATAATTCTTTGAGGATTTCTGATCCTAATCCAAAATTATTTCTTACACATCCCCACCTGATCCTAAATGAGGAAAGGAAACATGGACAGCCAACCCACTACTGCTTACTAAAGCCTGGTGTTAATAATTTAAAATGAGAGAGACCTTCATGACTATTCTTGGGCAGAGACAGGACTCAGGCTCCTATATCTTCTAAGACTGCAAAGCAACCTTTTGTATTAAGGCAGGTTCTTGCAAAGTTCAAGGTCGTTCTGTGGCATCCACTCTTAAGACCTTACAATATGGCAAGAATAAGATGAATGCTAAAATGCCCTTATAGCAAAATTGACTACTTACTTTATTAAACTGGGATATTTTTTCAAGAGGAAGGTAACTACTGTTACTTATCCAGAAGCATTAGGTATAAACCGGACTGAGCTGGAAAATAGGATGACTGGTTGCTCCACTTGTAGTGGATCTTTATAGGTAGAGGCATTTGCTGGGTCCTAAGCCTTTGCTGAGTACTTGCATGGTATAATATAAACTCCCATGATGTAGCCTTGCAGAAGTAGCCTGATCCTGGTATAAGAAATAGCCTTAGCATTACCACCAAGACAAACACATGAGAAAAGGGGTGAGGGGTGGGCCTCAGCATAGCTGAGGGCTTTCCCCTAGTTATGCTTTATCTTTGATGCATGGCCAAGAGCTACATAGGTTATTGGGAGTGGTACCTTTGAAATCATGCACTCATGCATTCATTTCTTCAAGATAAAACCAGTGAGAAAGAGATTGAGGTGAAGTGTAGGAGATGACCATCAGCCATGTCAGTCCTGCCTCTTAACACTGTGGGGGGCAAGGGAAACCACGGAACCATTTCTCAGCATATGGGTGATAAAGACCTGATCCTATACAACCTCATTGGCTTTCATGTGGAAAATATAATGTGCGTTGAAAGTGGATGCAGCAAAGGTAATTGGAAAGCTTTCATAGCTAGAAGGTTACTGCAGATGAACGGTCAAGGATAATGCGAGCTTGAACTAATGCCACTGCAGGGGACAGAAAACAGGGCACACTCATATACCAGAGATTAGGGGTAGGATTACAAAGAAAGGAAATGGAATTTTGTTAGATTTCTGGCTTAGTATCACCTACTGAGAGAAAATACAGGGCAAAAATTGGGTTTTAGCAAAGGCTGTGGGCAGGGAAATGGAGAATAATTATAGAAAAAGGAAAAGAGCAGTGTACAGAAGAAATGCCTTTTAAGTTTCATGATTTTGCTAAGTTCTGCCCAACTTAACCCTGAGTCTGTAAATGTATTAAGTTTTACTAAGTGATTCCATCACCGGTAGTAAAACAAGGTAATTTCTTTTTCTGAGTATTCCTTCTCTAAACTGATTCACAGAGATGAGTCAACATCCATTTTTGTGAACTGTTTTAAGATAAAGAAAAATAAATGGTTTTGACCCTTGCTTGACTTTGGACTATTACTCTACCTGCCTAGTTTTGAGTTACTTTATTTGAAAAATGGGATGATAATACCTCTGTCAATGACATCATCAAAAGATAGAAGTAAATATGTTACGCAGATATTCAGTATTATGCTTGGAGAATTTCCAACAGGTGATTGTTGTTAGAGACTGATCACTTATTTCCTGAAATACAAAACCAGAAGAATGGACATCAGGAAGAAAGAATATTCTTTGAGCATTTATTTATTCAATTAGTGTTATGCCTGAGTTTTCGCGTCTGAGAGACTACCAAGGAGCCAAGCACCGAATGCAATCACACGAGGGTTTATTTGACAAGCTTAAGCTTGGGCCCAAGTATACCTGACACAGCGGGGTAGGGACTTGGAACCCGAGCCAGATTACAGTCAGAGTTTTTAAAGGCAGAGTAGGGATGGACTCGGCGGTGGGGGAGGACAAAGGGGGTTATGGATGATGTAAGTCTCTAATGAATTTTGGAAGTGAGGTCTCCAGGACCTTGAGGGGCTAGCTGTTGTCTGAGGAAAAGGTTATTCATTACCTATAATAAAAATCTTCTAGTGAGACCCTTTAGATGTATATCAGTGGGTCATATACTTGGGAATAATTCTTGACACTATCTTGGAGGTTAAGAGATAAAGTTTCCTAAAGGAATTGTTAAAGTAGACTTACAGGATTCTGGTCAGACCTGTCGGGGTAGGGGGTCGGTCAGGCTAGGATTGTCCTTAGAAAAATCTCAAGGTGAGGGCAGTTAAGTCCCCAGGGGAGAGCCACTCTGTCTGTTTCAAGGGATTGTCAATAGGTGAGGAATTTTAATGATTTTCTTCTCCCTCTATTTCCCACATCAGCTAAACTTGAGGTGGGATGGCCTTAATTTTCTCGGCCTCCACATTAGAACATAAAAAAATATAAACTAACTTAAGGGACATATACTTCTGGCTGTGTTGGAGTAACTGGTATCAGAATTACCTCTTCCTATAAGTAGCCAGAACACTGGAAAAGATAAATGAAACCATTGTTTTTAGACAATAGAAAACAGGTACTGCTGGACTGTTAATCTTGAGAAAAGAAAACAAAGTGAATCACCCTGGATTTCTGCCTGGACATCCCTTCTGGAATGTGATACAGGGAAGGGAGGTCCAAGTTAGTTACAAGGTAACACATGGAAGTTCTAACAGGCTGAATCAGTTAGAATCTATAGAGGAGGGTGTAAAAGAGAGCTGTGAGCGTGCTCACACACACAGAACCTTTAAAAATCTGCATAGGTATTCTGCATCATCTTGTGGGACAAAAAAGTTTACTTGCATAGAATGCAATTTGAAAAGACCAGGGAAAGAACTATCAGAGGACTATCAGGTGAAGAATTACCAGAGGTTACAAAGGAATGGAAAATATCAGTGCTTCTAGGAGTCTGACTGGAGACATCTCACTGAATACTGGAGGAGTTCACTAGAACTTTGAGAAGGGTAACACTTCAGTAGAAAGGCTAAACAGCTTAGAGGAAAAGCTGCTTAGAGTTGTCATAACAGAGCTTGAAATCAAGGCTCCAGTGATTAAGCTGTTCAGTTCAATCTAAGTGCCTACCAAAACAAAGATTAGTGTTCTGGTCAGCTCAGGTCAGCTCCTGATATCATTCACAAGTGCTTCTCATCCAATCAGAAATTATTTCATGCAAATAGGCATAAAACTAGCACCTATATCCAGTCAATAAAAACAAATTCACAAATGACAGAGCTGATGATAGAAATAGTGTGCAAGGACTTCAAAGCAGGCCTTATAAATACTATGGTGGATATAAATTAAAATATATGCATATTGGAGAAGGAAATGGAAGATATAAAAATGAGCCAAATGGAAATTACAGAAATTGATGCCTACAGACATTGAGAGTATGAAGCCTACAGACACTGAGAGTATTATAAGAGAATACTATGACAAGAATTTGAGCAAAGTAAGATGTTTAAGGTTCTTGAAGACACTAATTAACAAAATTGACAATAGAAGATATTTTAAAATTCATAATAGCCCCGTATCGATGAAAAAATAAATAAATAAAAAGGTTGAATTCAGAATTAAAAAAAATTTCACAATGAAAATCCAAGACCTAAATAGCTTTATTGGTGGATTATATAAGTTTAACTTAAGAATTAAGTTCTGTGTATTATTCTTAAGTTTAACTTAAGAATAATACACAGTTGAAAAAAATAGAGGAGTGGGAAGAACTTCCCAAACCATTTAATGAAGCCTGTGTTATTCTCGCATTAAAACTGGTAAAAATATGATAAGACAATTTTGTGTCCCGCTATTCTTAAAAAACATATGTGCAAACATCTTCACCAAAATGCTAACAAAATGCTTACTTAGTGATATACAAACAGATAATACACTCTGCCTAAAAATGGTTGTGCCAAGAATTTAGGTTATATGCTTATAACATTCCAAAATGAGTCAATGTAATGTAACAATTTAATAGAATTGAGGTGAAAATTACATGATAATTTCAATAGATATATGATATATGATTTCCTATAATAAGTTCACTATCTATTCACAAATGAACTATCCAGCAATCTAGCAATAGAAGGAAACTTAAAATTGATCAAGAGAGTCTTTGAAAAATGTACAACTAACATGATACATAAGGGTGAAAGACAGAATGTTTTCCCTTAAAGATTATGAACAAGATAAAAAGGGTCCATCCTCATCTCTTTAATTCCACCTTTCACTGGAACTGTTAGTTTAATAAGTTAAACAATAAAGACAACAACAATAATAATATAGACATTCAGATCTGAAAGAAACAAGTAAAATTATCTTCTTGGGTTTTTTATTTGTTTCACAGATGTCATGATCCTATATGAAGGAAATCCTATGAAATTTACTTTAAAAAGGAACTAAAGTTTTAGATAAATTAGCAGGATTGTAGGCTACAAGATCAACATACATATCAATTCTATTTCTGTACACAAGTAAAAATCAACCAGAAATTGAAATAAAATAAACAATACCATTTGTCATAGCATCAAAAACATGAATTATTTATGGGTACATCTGACAACCTATAGACTGAAACATTGATGGGAGAAATTTAAAAGACTGAAATGAATCGAAAGATTTAATCAATATTTTAAAATATCAATTCTCCATAAATTATTCTATAGTTTCAATATACTCTTCATCAAAATTCCATAAGGGCTCTTTGCATAAATTAAGAAGCTGATTCCAAAATTCATATGAAATTTCCAGAAACCTAGAATACCTAAAACACAGTTTTGAAATGAAAAAGACAAATTTTGAGGACTTATACTACTTGGTTTCAAGACTTACAAAACTCTAATAATCAAGACAGTGTGCTCTGGGTAAAATACAAATGAATCAATGCAACAGGATAGAAAAGCAGAAATGGACCCATAAATAGATAATTGACTTTTGACAAAGTTGTAAAGTCCACTCAATGGAGAACATATCTTTTGAATGGTTGAAAATGGAAAATTTGAATATTCCTATGGAAAAAACAATAAGTTTGGATCTTTACTTTTTGTCACAGATTAAAATTAACATAATTGGATTATAGACCTAAATGTGAAACCTAAAGCCATGAAAACTTCTGAGGAAAAAACCTAGCAGTGATATATATGACATTGGGTTAGGCAGGGGTTTTTAGACAGAACATCAAAAACATGTTTCATGCAAGAAAAAAATAAATAAATAAAAAGATAAATTGAACTTTATCAAAATTAAAAATTCTACTCTTTGAGGGGCTCCTGGGTGATTAAATAAGTTAAGCATCTGCCTTCAGCTCAGATCATGATCCCAGGATCCTCAGCAAGGAATCTGATTCTCCCTCTCCCACTTTCCCTCACCACTCCCTCTTACTCTCTCTTCTGTCGCTCAAATAAATAAAAAAAAAAAAAACTTTTTAAAAATCTACTCTTCAAAGATACTGTTAAAATGAAAAGACAAGCTATGTACCAATAGAAATAATTAGAAAAAGCACACGTTTGGGAAAAGACTTGAATTCAAATATATATAAAGAAACCTCAACAATCAGTAGTAAGCAAATAACAGAAGGAATGAATGGGCAAATGGTTTGAAAAAAAACAGTTCACCAAAGACTATATACAGAAGTGTAGAAAGCAAAATGGAGTGTGTCATCCGGAGCCTGCACCAAGCAATGACACAAGCCGTTAAGGTACTACAGCTAGGGGATATCGTGGGGACCACTCTCAGGTGACACCCCAGATCTGATAATGAGCAGAGCCAGAGAAGGTCTGTGATGAGGGAGCAGAAGGCAAGCTGAAGACAAAGCAGAAGCTGACACCCCACACCCCACCACTCCGATGGGATATATGTGATGTTCTTCAAGCACTTCTCAGTGCCCTTTAGGCAGAACAAATAGTTTAATTTATAGAGATCACAGTCCTGTAAGACACAAACCTCCCTCAGTTTATAAATGTCAAAATCTACAAGAGCAAAGCATTTCTACCAACAACCTAGATTCCAGAAGAAACTGTAGATGCAATTAAATGTCCTTAAAACCTGCACCCCAGTGACAGATACCCGAAGTGGGCAGAGTGGAATGTTCCTCCAGGATGTGCTCCCAACTATCTTAGTCTTACTGCCTTGCCAGAAGGAAAAACAACCTTAATTAACAATGGCAAGGCCTCTGGTATTCTAGGAGTCTTCTTTAACTTTAATATATGAAAGTTCTTTTGAATACCTCCCTTTTCCTTACCTCCTCCAGCCCCATAGTATATAATCACCCACCCCCTCAAAACCCCCATACAGCAGCCCTTTCCATCCATGGGTCCTGTCCCTGTGCTTCTGCACCAAAGACGTCCCAAGAATTCTTCTTTGGTCATTGGCTCCAAACGTCACCCACCAATCCTTACCTATATTCTAAAACCTTATCAGTCTGCAGAGACCCAAAATTAATTAAATATTTTTAAAAAGGGAAGGATTTTGGCAGCAAACTGTCAGACTCTTCAGACACTGTTTATGTTTTTTTTTATTAATATAATTTTTTATTTTTTATAAACATATATTTTTATCCCCAGGGGTACAGGTCTGTGAATCACCAGGTTTACACATTTCACAGCACTCACCAAAACACATACCCTCCCCAATGTCCATAATACCACCCCCTTCTCCCAAACACCCTCCCCCCAGCAACCCTCAGTTTGTTTTGTGAGATTAAGAGTCACTTATGGTTTGTCTCT
>NC_081557.1:210524882-210525992 GCF_022355385.1 Mustela nigripes | reverse complement strand
AAGCCAACGTTGGTGGCATCACAATCCCGGACTTCAAGCTCTATTACAAAGCTGTCATCATCAAGACAGCATGGTACTGGCACAAAAACAGACCCATAGATCAATGGAACAGAATAGAGAGCCCAGAAATAGACTCTCAACTCTATGGTCAACTAATCTTCGACAAAGCAAGAAAGAATGTCCAATGGAAAAAAGACAGCCTCTTCAATAAATGGTGCTGGGAAAATTGGACAGCCACATGCAGAAAAATGAAATTAGACACTGTCTATGTTTGACCACTGAAAAAAGGCTACTGATGCTGAAGGCTCTGCCGATGGATCTCCAAACAGAACTGAGATCCTTCCTGCTTGAACATCAGAAACAGTAAGTGCTAAGAGCTGGACCAGATGGAGGCCTTATCTCAGCTGTGCACCCACAGACTGACTTCCTGTTTGGTTCTTTCACTTCCTGCACCCCTTTGTTATCTTGTTTGTTGTGTGGCTTGTCTTCTGTCCTGCTCTGTGGTCAGGTATGAAGCCAAGTTTAATCACATAGTGAATTGTCAATGAGTTTGGAATCCTGAACCTGATGAATTCCCAGAACCTAAGTCAGGTTTGGTGGGGTGAGGAGGTTCAGAGCCGAAGACTAAAGAAAGAATTCTTAAGACGTTGTTGGTGCAAAAGGTGATTTATTAGAGCAGGGGGACAGGGCCCGTGGGCAGGCAGAGATGCGGCTGCCCCAGGTTGTGAGGGATGGCAGGTTATGTACCCTGCTGTTGGGGGAAGGTGAGGGGAAGGGAGGTTTCAGTGGAGTTTTCATATGCTAAAGAGGGCCTACAAGGTGCCAGGATGTCCCAGGCCTGCCAGAGGCCTTGCCCTTGCTGCTGGATCAATGTTGTCTTTAGACCAGCCATTAACATTAAGATCTTTGGGAGACTTTTTGGTGGGGTCTCACAATCCTGCTATCAATCGTCTTTGTTAGTGAGATTTAGAACATTTGTAAGCCAAGGGAGACTCCTGTCTAGCAGGATAGTGAGCTCTGCAAGTTAACTATTTGCTTATTGTTCATGGCAGTCAGGGCTGCCTGATGGATGCTACACATGACTGAGTGGGAGCGGATGGAGAGGGGGGG
>NC_081557.1:210516995-210524782 GCF_022355385.1 Mustela nigripes | reverse complement strand
GGGAGACTTTTTGGTGGGGTCTCACAATCCTGCTATCAATCGTCTTTGTTAGTGAGATTTAGAACATTTGTAAGCCAAGGGAGACTCCTGTCTAGCAGGATAGTGAGCTCTGCAAGTTAACTATTTGCTTATTGTTCATGGCAGTCAGGGCTGCCTGAGGGATGCTACACTTATGGAGGGGAAAGGGTGAAGAGGGGGTGCAAGGCGCCAGCTTTTGCTTTGTCCTCAGCCAGCCTCCTGCTCCCTCATCAAACCTGCTTTATAATTGTGATTTAAATTTGCTTTATGATTGAATAAAGGTGACATTGTGGGAAGACACAACCTGTGTATGCTCCTTCATGGCATGCTCAGGACAAGAATCCAATAGGTACATGAACAAATCCTCAACATCATGGGTGATGAAGAAAACAGATTAAAATCGTACTGAGATAATATAAACCTATCAACACAGTTAACATGGAAAAGTCTGGGGGTGCCTGAGTGGCTCAGCCAGTTAAGTGTCTGACTCTTGATTTCAGCTCAGGTTTTGATCTAGGCAGGGATCTTTTGTTCAAGCCCCATGTTGGGTGCCATGCTGGGCTTGGACCCTACTTAAAAAAAAAAAAAATTCTGATTGCACCAAATGTTGGTGATAGGAAACAGATGGGCCTCTCATGATTTGCTAGTAGGAATATACAATGACACACTTGATGTGGGTTTTGAGTGTTGGAGTTCAGAGCTGATGGTCAAAAAGAAATTTTTGAAATGTCTTTCATGCAAAAGAGTGGCTTTATTAAAGCAGGAGAAAGGACCCCTGGGCAGAAGGAGCTGCCCTGGAGTTTTGAGGAATGACTGATTATATACTTTGGAGTTGTGGGACATATGACAAAGGGAAGTTTCCAAAGGGACCTTCTTATGCTAAAGAAGAGTCACAGGATCCTGGAGACCTAACTATTGTCAAGCTAAGTTTGTTTTTCCCTCTAGCAAAGCATTAACATTGAGATAGTTGGGAGTACCTGGAGGAATGTTATTCTTTCCTTAACTCAAGTAGTTGTCAATGGGCTGCAGGTTATAAGGAAATTTAATCTGTTCTATATTTCCTCTGCCTTTTTCCCAAATACCAGTCACCTGTGAAAACAGTGGCAGCTCCACTAAAAGCTAAATATATACTTACCCTATGAACCAGATATTCCAATTTATGGGATAATTATCCAGCCACAGGTTTATTCTCTCCAGAACACCCTTGCTCATTATTTGCAATATGGATAGGTTGAGATTTTTCCAAGTCTTCAGGTCATGGTTCTCTTATCCAACATTACCTTTTCTGTGTTTCTTACTCTTCTTAAGTGTTTTACTTTATTTTTTTAACTATTTTATTTATTTACTCGACAGAGAGAGAGAGTGAGGCAGTGGAGAGAGGGGGATGGCAGAGGGAGAAGAACTGAGCAGGGAGCCCTATGCAGGGCTTGATCCCAAGACGTTGAGATCATGAAATAAGCTGATGTCAGAGCCACCCAGGCATCCCCTCACCCTTCTTGAATTTTACTATAGGAGTGTTAGGGTCCGTGATCAAAGGAGCGAGACTGATACAAAGTGAAGGTCAAGCAAAGCTTTATTTCCATCCAAGCACTGAGAATCAAACCGACCAGTCAGGGCGGCCTCTTACAGAGAGAGCACGAACCCTCCCAGCCTCATGGACTAACTTTTATAGAACAAAGGCCATGTGGTTGAGCCTGGCCACACACAGGTGGCCAATGAGATTGCAACACACAGAGAAAGTTGCACAGTCATGCTAGGTCACACACAGGTGGCCAACTGAATTATAATTTACCCTCTAGAAGCTATTTGAACTAGCCTATCACCTTGGTCAGAATTGGCGCCCAAAGGTACCCAAAAGGTGGGGCTCACATTCTTTAGGAAGATAGTTATTGGATGTCTCCACCTGGCCTGACCATCCTTGCATTCTGGCTCTGTTATCTCCACCTGACCTGACCAGCCCTTGTATTTGGGCTCTGTTATCAGGACCTGGTCAACCATATTTTACTGCATAAACAACAAAATGGCTGTTTAATCCGAGGTGGAATCCCTCTGGCTAAGTAGGCCCTTACAGGAGCAAGGAAAAGCTTTGTTTAGAAATCTCCTCAGCTAAGTATCCAAGTTCATCACTTACAATTTCTACTTCCACAAAACAGCAGAACACAATTTGGCAAGTTTTTTGCCACCTTATATCAAGGATCATCGTTCCTCCAGTTTCCAGGAATATGCTTCTCATTATCACCTGATAACACATAAGAATCCCCCTTGAGTATCCACATTCTTGTCAACAATCTCTTCAAGGCAATTTAGGCTTTTTCTAATGTGAATCTTGAAATCCTTCCTGCCTCTACCCATTACCCTGTTCCAAAGTTACTTCCATATTTTTAGGGGTTTGTTACAGTAGCACTACACTTTGCTGTGCCCAAATCTTTATTTACCAGGATTCTCCAGAAACCAATGGGATGTGTATGTGTCTGTGCACACACACACACGTACACACACACACATAAAATCATATACTTAGAGAGAGAGACAGATGGACAAAGGCACAGACACAGAGAGACACAGAGAGATTTTAAGGAATTGGCTCCACATGATCATGAACCCTTGTTGAGTACAGAATCTGATGCTCTGGCTATTGTATTATATGCAAATTCACCTTAGTTAAGTTGATTTGACAATAACAATAATATCACCTACTGGGCAGAATTATTTAAGTAATAAATAACTGATGATGTCAGCTCAGTTTCTGACACACAAGAATTGTTCATTTGATGATTTTTTTTTTTTCTCAGTAAACCTGACTCCTTCAACTGGCTATCTTTTTCACTTATATTTTCTCCTTAGGCCTTTATATTCCTAAAAGAATCTCAGTCTGTTTTCTCAGAGCTCATGAGATTAATAAACTCAAATTATGGGTGGGAAAATCTCATGGAGTTTCAACATACTTGCATGGCAGATGAAAATTTTGTATTCTTGAATGCATTAAATCAAGCCGAGAGTCTGATATTATAAAACATTTGGGATTTCTTCTCTCAGATGGAATTTAAAAAAAAAAAAAAAAGATTGGTACAATCTTTTAATGTATAAAACCAGATGTCCTTAGGAAAGAGCTCACCACCTATGTGTAGTTGGAAAAGGCGCAGTTCCCCACCAAACTAAAGAACTAGAAATTATAAATGTCAAATGAATATTTGTTTAATATGACTTTTTTTAAGAGCCAGTCATTGCTTTATTTTGATTGAGCGACACAGCACAGTCTTTCCTACATTTTTATAGTTTAATTTTACCTGATTCAGTTGGAACATGATTCCGTAACAGGAATAGTTCTCCTTGCCAAAAGTTTATAGACTCAGTGGGACAAAGACAAAGCATGCTCATTTTCAGAATAGAGAGAAGCTATAGAAAGCTATAGCTTTCTATAGAATAGAGGGAAGCTATAGAAAGTTTTATGTTATCAAGTAACAAAATAAGTACTAGGGAAAACAATCTGAAGATGTTCAGGAACAAAGGTCTCATAGTGGGCTGTGGAATGTTTTTATAGTGAAGGGGACACAAATGTCACAAAATTCTTGTCAAACAATCAACTCAAGTATCTTAAAAGAGAGATGTCCTGCATGCAATAAATATTTTAAGTACAATAGAACTCATTTGCCTAGTTGTACTTTCAGGAAACCCATAATTCATTTTCTAATATCAGGTACATTTGGGAAATTATGGTCTTTGTGATTGCAAGATGTTTTAGCATAGTTAGATATTGTTCTGGTGGCTTATTACAACTTAAGTTTATTTTCACTCTATTACATGTCCATTGCTTGCCAATACTGATGGGGAAGGGAGAGGGATCTGCTCCATTCACTCAGTGACCAGCTGATAGATGCTTTCTATGTGATGCATTCTCTGTGTGTCAACTGAAATTCAAGAATATCTGGGTCTCCATGACAGAGGAAGAGACAGCTGTATGATTGTGCATTAGGCTCTTACACACTTTGGGCAAAAAGTGATTTTCTCATTTTTGCCCACTGCCCATTGATAAGATGCAGTCACAGTCCTGTCAAAGTGGAAAGAAGTTGGAAAATGTGGGTGATCAGAGAGAATGTGTGTTTAGGATTATAGCTGTGGCATGGTCTATTTATTCCTTTCTCCCCTTCTTCTCATATGGAACATAATCATCCCTTTCCCAAGGAAGGCAACTGAAGCTCCAAGTTTGAACCAAGAAGTTCATCATGGCCAAAGTCTGGAATCCCTAAATATTGCAAAAGTATGGTTGCATTAAGTCCAGATATTCTTTTCTTGGCCTAAAGAACTATGGACGAAGAGCCTATTTGTCACCTACCAGGCACCTAACAGATCAGAAAAAGAATAACCATAGCAGATATTCCCATTAGGAAAGGTGATGATCCTGAAAAATTCTTTTAATTCCATTAGTTACACACAGTGAGTTCCCTTACCCTGGGTGTAGACTTAGTCCTTGATAAGCTTATGATCCTGACCTTCAGAAAGGTCTTCTTTACCTATGCTTCTCCACGGCTCTTACCTCTGCCTTCTTGTGCTTTTGTTTTCCATTATCCTCCTTGACTACATTTAAACAGAGTATTAAGGAATATACTCTCCATGATCTGCACTGTTTTTCTCTGTACCCTTCTTGCTCAGAGAATTCTTGAGATTTAAGAATCATTTTTATAAGAATTTTTAGTCCAAGTTTGTTAAGTCTTGCCAATACAAATGTCTTTAAATAAAATAGTAGACTTGTTATGTATTTGAGTCTAGTCAAGTCTATGTTCCAGTAACCATTACCAGATTGTCCTTTTGAAGGAAAAGTTCCAGGATCTTCTGTATTTTACTGATTTCCCACCAACTCTCACTTCCTATTTCTTGCTTCTCTCTCCTCTCTCTCTCTCTCCCTCTTCTTCACTTTCTCCCTCCCTCCCTCCCTCTGTTGGCACTATAGGTTTTGAAAAATCACTATTTTTCACCTGACCTTAATCTGATTATTTCCCTAAGTAATTTTTTTTTATCTAATGGAAAAATATAGTGGGTTGGAATATCTTCAATCTAATTTTTGTGATCATACACTTAGCCATTTGAGTGATGCGGGTGTTATTCTAACAAAGTTAACAAACTTTGTTTCAGACTTGAGTTTATTAATTTTTATTTTACGTCACTTAAAAAAAAATCTTTTCCATAATTACATGCAATGAAATTTAGAGAGTATAATTAGTTTACAGTTCTCTGAGTTTTGACAAGCATAAATGGGCATGTAACCCCCATGACAATCAAGATATAGCATAATTCCCTCACATATGTTCTCTCTCTCTCTCTCTCACATGCACACACACACACACACACACAGTCATTCCTTTTTTTCCGTCAAATTCTTCCAAATGCCCAGCTCCTAGAAATGACTGACTTAGTCTCTGAATCAGTTGTGTTATTTTACAATGTCGTATAAAAGAAAGTATACAGCATACAGCCTTTTGAGACTGGCTCCTTTCATCCAGCATAGTGCATTTGAGGTTTACCTGCTTTCTTGTGCGTGTTAGTATTTTTTTTTCCTATTGCATGGTATGCCACAGGTTTTTTGTTTATTTGTTATTATTTTTTTCAATCCATTCACCATGCCAGCTGAGTGACATTTGGTTTGTTTCCAGTTTGGGATGATTATTGAAACATCTTTTATATATATTTGTTTGCACATCTATACAAACATAAATTTTTTTTTTTTCATTTAGATTTTACCTAAGAGTGGAATTAATAACTTGCATAACACGTATATGCTTAACCTGAGGGAAAAAAAAAAAAAACACACCTTATTGGCTCCCAAAGTAGCTGACCCACTTTGGACCCGTATAAGCAATGTGTGAGAATTCTATTTGATCCATAGCCTGGCCACTATTTGGAATTACCAAGCTTTTATTTCTGTTTGTTCTGTTTTGCCATTTTAATAGGTTTTAGTAGTATCTTATTGTGGTTTTAATTTGCATTTTCCTAGTAAGTAATTATGTCAAACATATTTCCATGCACTTACTTGCCTCCCGTATGCTTTCTTTGGTGAAGTATCTGTTCAAATCATTTACCCACTTCTTATGGGGTTGTTTGTTTCCTTATTATTGATTTTGGCATACTGAGTTAGTTAATATTCCCTCTCTGTTTGTTTCAAGATAGAACAATAGAGTAAAATTTGTTTTAATCTGCTATCTTTTAACTGGAAATTTTTCTATTGTATGTTGGGAATGGGGCCAAAACTGCAAGCTTTGTACAATCCCTATTGCTCCCTTCTGCTTTAGAGATAGAACACACACTTTTGGAGGGATACATGAGAATACACACAAGTATATCAGATTTTTCATCTTTCCTTCAACTAAATATGGCTCTGAGAATGTTCTGACCAACAGAATGTATGTGGATGTGGTTAGGACACCTTGTGGAATGTTGTTAAAACCTTAAACAATATGGGAGTTAAGGGTGTCAGTCCTGCAGAGTTAAAAAAATCCTTGTATTAACTTTTGACTCCCCCCAGACTGAATTACTGTTTAGCTTACTGCTGACTGGAAGCCTTACTGACAACATAAACAGTTAATTAACTCATATTTTGCATGCAGTCTGTGTTCTTAATAATAATAAAGTAAGGTAGAGAAAAGAAAATGTTAAAAAAAAATCATAAGGAAGAGAAAATACATTTACAGTCCTGAACTAGGTTTATTAAAAAATCAATGTGTAAGTGGACCCGTGAAGTTCAAAGATCTGCTATTTAAGGGTCAACTGTATATCCTTAAAGAGAAAGTCTGTCCTCTGTTCTTTTCACCTTCACATTGGCTAAAATGTAATCATTTAATAGACGGGAAGTGTTCACATTAATGCTGGATCCTGGAGCTGCCTTAAAAATGAGAGCATCTGATGGTAGAACCACAGGATAGAAGGAGGGGAATCACCATCCTGGTTTTGAATATTTACTTTCAAACTTTAATTAGAGATACGTATTAGCTTGTTTGAATTAGTTGTTTGCTTTTTGTTTGTTTGTTTTGGTTTTTCTATCCCTCATCCAAACCTGCAAGAGACCTCAAGACATCTAGATCTTACATTTCAAGGAAGTCTAGAATCTCCTCAAAGATAAATAAAACATTATAGATGGGAAAGATAGAGAAGTGGCAGAACCATTTTAAAGAAAAGTCATTAATCAAATACTGAGATTTTTGAGTTATCTATCTTTAAGGAGATAATGTCAGAGGCTTTCTCTGAACACAAAGAATGAAAAATTAGTAGGGATAGTATGTACAGAAGTAAAGATAAAGGACAAAACAGTTTTGTTGTTGTTGTTTCCCTTGGCTGCATGATTTAGTTTAGTTATGCTTAACACTTGGCCTACGGAGATAATAATAGGTTTCTGAAATCTTAATACTTATTAACATGACCAAGTGGAAGGGAAGAGAGGGAGTATTTTCTAGCTCAAGGAGGGGTTGCATAGTGCACTGCTTTGGACGAAAATGTGGAATAGCCATCAGGCCACAAATTCAGGCTTCCATAATGTTTATTATGTGCACTCCTGCACTTCTTCTCACCTCTACCAGAGCTCCCATGGAAACTTCTTTGTTGTCTCTCTTTTAATCTTGTTTTCAGGGCACCTGGGTGGCTCAGTGGGTTAAAGCCTCTGCCTTCGGCTTGGGTCATGATCTCAGGGTTCTGGGATCAAGGCCTGAATTGGGCTCTCTGCTCAGCAGGGAGCCTGTTTCCTCCTCTTTCTCTGCCTGCCTCTCTGCCTACTTGTGATCTCT
>NC_081557.1:210516791-210516895 GCF_022355385.1 Mustela nigripes | reverse complement strand
CTACTTGTGATCTCTGCCTGTCAAATAAATAAATAAAATATATATATTTTTTAAGATTTTATTTATTTATTTATTTGACAGAGAGAGATCACAAGCAGGCGGAG
>NC_081557.1:210314292-210513791 GCF_022355385.1 Mustela nigripes | reverse complement strand
AAGATTTTATTTATTTATTTATTTGACAGAGAGAGATCACAAGTAGGCAGAGAGGCAGGCAGAGAGAGAGAGAGGAGAGGAAGCAGACTCCCCGCTGAGCAGAGAGCCTGACGCGGGACTCGATCCTAGGACCCTGAGATCATGACCTGAGCCGAAGGCAGCGGCTTAACCCACTGAGCCACCCAGGCACCCAAATAAAATATTTTTTTAAAAAATCTTGTTTTCATTATTTTTATATTCTGAATTCCCATTCCTTGTTGATATCAGGTCTTTGCTTAATGAATGGAAATACATGTGACTGCCATCTGGGCTGCCAGATGGCCCTGGCCTTGGAGTCCATCAAGTATCCGTTTAATACGTGTTCATCTTTTTCATGCATCCCAACCTCAGATGAGGTGGAGCTCACCCCCATGTCTGGGCCAAGCACCCACAACAGAGTTTGTCCGACCTGCTCTGTAATTTTACCCTGGCAGAGATGAAGAGAGCAAAGGAGATTCCGTCAAAAGCGTGTCCAAGTACCAGGCCAGAGTACTTGGATCACTTTGGCCACTAAAGACTTAAGTTGCTATCCTGAGAGACAAAGACAGAAACATATCCTCAAATTAAACCTCTGGGACAATGAGAAGAACCAGCAGAATGTAATTCGGTCATGGAGAAAAAAAAAATAATAATAATTTAGACAGTGAATGAGATCAGGAAAAATGAAAGTAACAAGTTTACTCTTGGGTAGACCATTCCAAGGCAGATACTGGGGCAATATATATCCCAGGAAGATGGACTAGATTGACCAGAGAGGAATAAGGGGCAGGAAACTGTCCTACCTACATTTTTTTTTTTTTAATTTTGCTATGTCAGCCATGTTTGTTCAAAGGGTACACACCTATTCGAAAGATGTAGATGCCTGTACATAAGAACCCTAGATGCTCCTTTCTGGTTACCAGTCCTATCTTTCTCTTTCTCTGTCTTGACTCTGAGTTCTTAGGTATAAGCCTACTGCTAGCACTAAAAAAAAAAAAAAAAAAAAAGAAAGAAAAAAAAATAGAAAGAAAGATTTTATTTATTTCTTTATTTGAGAGAGAGCAAGAACAAGTAGTGGTGGCTACAGAGGGTGATGGAGAAGCAGGCTCCCTGCTGAGGATCCTAGGATCATGACCTGAGCCAAAGGCAGATGCTTAACTAACAGAGCCACTCAGGTTCCCCATATGCTAGAACTTTGAATGTATTTTCCCAACACCTGATTTTTCTTCATTATAAAAAGATTTTGGAGTGAACTCACTCTCTGCTGTACTTTTTGTTTTTGTTTTGGTGATCTGCTTATATTATAGTCCTTGCCATTTCAGCAAACACACCTTGTGTTCTCGCCTAGTTTCCAGAGTCTACCAGTAGCATTAAACTCTAGTTAGTTGAACTAGTGAAGCTGGCTTGATAGAGTACCCTGAAAGCCTGACTTCTCTTCCATTTTCTACATCCTTATCTGCCAGGGCTTTCTTTCTTCAATTCCTAAATCAACAAATTACACTTGGAACTTTGCCTTAGACTCTGCTTACAGGGGAACTCAAAATAAGCTACTCATGTTAAACCTTTATTATTTTCCAAAAAACATTAAAGATTAACTCAATCTGCTACTCATATCTGGCCAGACCAGGTATTTGGCCTATATTACATATATAGATATAGATATAGATGATATAGATATAGATATAGATATAGACATAGACATAGATATAGATAGATATATAAATCATGTAGAAAATATAAATGTATATAAAACATATGCATATATATTTTTATATTACATATGTAAATCTGGGTTCAGCTCATTCATGAAGTTGTAAGTAGTTCAAAGTAGAAACCTATTATTGCTTCTAAGCATCTATCCTTTTGATCTTGTGCAAATTAAGAGAACTTACTTTTTCACTCACCCGTGTCTCCAAATCAATTGAACAAAAGTATAATCACATCAGCATGCAATCCTAAAAGGATCAGATCTAGGTACACACATGAAATTAGAATTCTCACCATGTTGGAAGAAGTAACTTTTGCAGTTCCCCACTCTATTATCCCTGGAAGTTTCCCTAAGAGCATTTGTTTCTGTGCTGCTAAGTCTGCTCAAAAAAGAATGCTGAATTCCTGGGCAGAGTCTGATGGCAGAGCAGGACTTGGCATTTATACTGCTGGGCTCCCCGTGTAGCACTAAGAGACACCACAGATTCTGTCAGTAATTTTGAGGAATCAGGGGTCACAGGAGAGGTTTCACAGTAGAAAGATTTCAATAGGAAAATGCAAATATTATTATAATAAAATGATGCATTACCCCAGGTACATAGAATTCTAAGATGTCCCCCAAGATTCTCAGGCTCTAGTGTATATACATCCTCTGCCAGTAATTCAACCAAACACTACTCTAGGTGTTGCTCTGAAGAGGTATCGCAGGTGTAGTTAAGTTCCTGAACCAGGTTGCTTTAAGATAAGATTATACTCTGAGAAACAAAACAGAGGATCACAGGGGAAGGGAAGGAAAAATGAAGCAGGATGAAACCAGAGAAGGAGAGTAACCAAAAGAGACTCTTAATCTCAGGAAACAAATTGAGGGTTGTTGGAGTGGAGTGGGGGTGGGAGGGACGGGCCTTTAGGCCTCCCAGGTGATGGACACTGGGAGGCTATGTGTCATGGTGAGTGCTGTGACTGTGTTAAGACTGATGAATCATAGACCTGTACCCCTGAAACAAATAATACATTTACTAGATGTTAATATAAAAAATAAATCTTACAAAAAAAAAAAAATTCCAATTGGTGGGCCCAACCTAATAAGGTGAGTTCTTCAAGGGGACTGGAATCCTTCAGAGAAAAGATACTTGAAAGGGAAGAAAAGACTGGCAAGAGGAGGAGTCTCCAACGCTGGCTTTGAAGTTGGAGGATATCACATGGTAAGGAATGGTGAGTGGCCCCTAAGAGCTGACAGTGACCCCATCCAAGAGCTAGCAAAAAGACTTGGATCCAGTTTTATACTTAAGAAAATGGATTCAGCCAACAGCCTTTGAGTTTGGAAGTAGATTCTTCCCCAAAGTCTTCAGATAAGAATGCAAACTGGCTAATACCTTGAGTATGAGACCCTGACCAGAGAATTTACTTAAGACTTGTCTCAAATTCTGACCCTACAGAACTCTAAGGTAGTAACTGGTGTTGTTTAAGTTGCTACATTTGTGATAAGTTGTTACAAAGCAATAGAAAATGAATATATTCCCATGCCCCTAGCCAGACTCACTTCTTCTCTCAGACCAACAAATTTTGTGTTACTTAGCTCCACTGAGGTGGTTTGCCTGGATGCATGTTATCCTCAAGAAAGCTTGAGGGATCCAGCTCATATGAAATGTGTAATCCCGAAACTACAAAGAGCCAGCTTCTAGCACCAGATGGTTTGAGTTTGAATCCTGTCTCTGCCACCCTCTGTCTGTGGAAACTTGGATACATTGCTGGAACCCTCTGACCCACAGCTGGCTTAGCTTTAACAGGGGTAAAATAGTAGTGCTCATAACCAAAACAGTTTCTTATGCACAATCAATGTTATGCTTGCATGCTTGCACATGTTAGGTAACCATCTGAGGCCTGATAGAAATATAAATTATAAAAATAAATTGATGCACAACTTGATAGAGTCCAAATTTCAAATCAGTGAACATTTCAAAAACCCTTTCTGCCAGGCTGTTGGAATAAACATAAGACCGGAAAATGTCACAACCTTTACTTCCAAAGCTTCTCCAAATAAGTGAGAAAAACTGACACAGAAGCAAAGATATCACTGATACCTTTTAGCATAGCCAGTGAAAAAGAGACTGCAAGACAGAGGTAGTGCTAGGGAAGGAATTACTAGCTCTCAGCTGGGATGGAAGGCAGGAAGGGAAGGGAAGGCTTTCTCAGGCATGTGACAGTCGATATGGGTTTTGAAGGATGAATAGAAGTTGATCAAATAGTCAAAGACTAGACATGCATCCCAAGCAGAGCAAATAGATTGTAAATGTCTCTGAGATACTAAATATTACCAAGTGTATTGGGTCTCATAGAGGTTCTAATGGCAGAAAGGAAGCTTAGCCAGATTAAGCTCACAAGGTATTATGTTGACTCACATTCAGGAACATCTGAGGGAGAATCTTCCTTTAGGCCTGATGAAATGCAGAGGCTCATACAGTGTTGTCAGGGATTATATCTATCTATTTACCTACAACTGGCCTTTTATCTATCATCTATCTATCATTATCTATCTCATTATCTCTCTCTCTCTCTCTCTCTCTGTCTGTCTCTATCATCTATCAGTATCTTCCGATTCTATTCTATCTTTCTATCATCTATCTTCCCCCCACGCCCCGTTGGCTCTTTTTTCCCTATTTTGGCTTTATCTGCAAATAAATAAAATCACTTCATATGATAAAAATATGGTTTGTATTTAATTCTAACGGTTGCCAAGCCAGAAACAGAAAGATTCTGCTTCACAAAAACTGTGTACCAGTTTTCCGTGATGACTTAGGCCCGTATGCATTCGCCTTGAACGGAATCCCATGGCCTGCTTAGACCGTAATGCTTCTTTTGGCAAGACGTTGAGATGGACAATCCCCAAGAAACCACATTAAATGTGTGTTTCCATTTCCCCAAGGAGTGTAGGTGATTTTGCCAGAAGAAACCAGAAGGACTGCTGGCTCTATTAAAACAAATAGAAAATATAAAAAGCTTGGTATCATTGGGTCATAAGAAGGACTGGGTAAAATCCTGATGCATCTTTTCCATGCACTAAGGAATTTCAACCTTAGCCTGCAAGTGATGAGGAATTTGTGAAGGACTTCAGTCTGTGGAGAGGGGTGCTTGAATTTCATGCTTTCATGCTCTCCTACTGATGTTACGGTGGTGGATGTGCAGTCATGAAGGCCACGGCTATCATTCAGGACACTCAGCCATGGAAATCCAGAGACAAGCCCAGTAGGAACTGCTCTGCCTCTCTGGCCTTTCTACTTAGCATTCATAATCTTCAGATGCACGACAGCCAGCAGCCACGTCTTCTCACGCAAAGGTCAACATGAAAGAGCATCTTAAGTAGCACATCAAAATGACATTCTGCGATTTGGCATAATTGCTTGCTTAAGTGCTTGTATATTACATTATCTTGCTTTCATAAGCCAGATGTTGCTGCCAATTCTCCTATTCTTCTGTTCTTTTTCTAAAATTTTGCTACTTTCTAATAGCTGAGGGTTTCTTATATGTGAAGCAATGTCCACACTCATTATTTTGTGTTTTGATTTCAGTGTCTGTGCATCATTTTATACCTCAAAAAACATCATTCAGGGTAAAAAAAAAAAATTCCTTATGAGTTAGCATCCTATATTCATTTGTCTGTTATTTTGTTAGTTCAGTCAGAAACCAATCTGTTCAGCGTGTACCCCCGTGTACAAAACATTGAGAAAAGCACTGTGTTGGCCTTTAGAAAAGTGCATGTCAGGGGCACCTGGGGGGGCTCAGTCAGTTAAGCGTTTGCCTTCGACTAAGGTCATGATCCCAGAGTCCTGGGATCCAGCTCCATGCCAGGCTCCCTCTTCAGCAGGGAGTCGGCTTCTCCCTCTCCCTTGGCTGCTCCCACTGCTTGTACTCTCTCTCTCTGTCAGGTAAATAAATAACATTTTAAAATAAACAAATTAATTAATTAAATAAAAAAGAGCTTTTCAGACCCCTGCTGGCCAGCAGACCTGGTTCAAGGCATTTGTTGCAATTGGATATTATATTGGACACATCAGTTTGGATGTCAAATGATCCATGGAGATAGCCACTGCCCTCCATGGGGCAGACCATCTTGGCTAGACCTTCCATAGTCCCCTTGTAGCAAGGATCCTGGGGAACAAGATCAGCAAGCCTCATAACGTCCCATGCAAAGTGACTGTGCAGTTCTGTGCTGGTGTGCCTCATCCCTACTCCCAGAGACACTGACATTGTCTCAGCTCCTGTGTCCAGGAAGCTACTGATGATGGCCAGTATTGATAACGGTGACACCTCAGCCAGGGACTACACTGCCATATGGGCAATTTCAACAATACCCCTTCTGATGCCATTTCCAAGGCCTAAGGCTCTCTTATCCTCGACCTCTGGAAAAAGACTGTGTTCACCCAAGTTTCCCTGCCAGGAATTTACTGACCATTTTTTAAAGACCCCACCAGACTCTCCATGCAGAGGACCCAGGCTCCAGGTGTGGCCACCACACAGTTTTATATATTAAAAAAAAAAAAAAAAAAGCTGTGCCTCAAACTTGTTGCTTGAGGCACTGTGTAGATGCTCAGTCTTTCACGCAAATTGGTTCATTGGGTTTTTCGACAACCCATTGCAAGTGGGGCTCTCCAGGAAGCTGGCTCTGAGATGGAGAGTTGAATTGAGGGCAGTGACCAGGGGTATCCTTGGAATCAACACCTGTGGAGGGTGGAGGATGGAAGAAGAATTGAGGAGGGAGAGGGTAGGCTGGGCTGCCCTCTCAGGGGAGGACTTAACTTGCCAGGAGTTCTGCAGGTAGGAAAAACAAGGAAAAGCTATTCTTTAGCATTTCTATGCTGGGTGGGAGGGTCAGATCTTCATGCACCTATTTCCATCAGTCACTAAGTGTTGGCCATGCCAGAGAGGGTGCAATGCTGTACAAGCAGCACTCTGGAGATGAGACAGTCCCCAGGGAGAACTGACAGCTGAGAGCTGCCTGCTGTAAGCAACCCTCCTCCCCCCCATGCCCAGCAGCTCCGTGTGAAGCTTTATTTTTGAATGAGGGTCTGTACGTTCTGTTACAGAGTCCCCTATATCACTGCTGTCTGTAGGACTCGGTACAATGGAAATATTACCTCTTACAGAGACTGGGATCAATTTTCCTTGAGCCTTTATTTGGGCTAGACTCTAGGTTGGATGCACAGAGTTTGAAAGATATCCTTGACCAGAAACATGCATGCTGTTATATGAGCAGGATTTAATCTTTCATTATGCTTAGCTACTAAAATTAGGATTTCGTATGGACAGCCAGTTTATTCTGATACATGCTTCAATTCTTCCTATATATTAATTGTAATTTAATTCAAAATCTAGTTTTTGACCCTCAAGCCAAAATGATACTGCTAGTAGTATATAACTACTACTACCAATTACTACTAACTATATTCATTAAGCATTTTCTTTGTGTCATGAACTAATCTGAGCAATCTGTGTGTAATAACACATTTCAACCTTACAGCAAACCTATGCGCTTCATGAAGTCATCAATTCCATTTTATCAATGAGTAACCCAAGGTGCAGAGAGGGTAAGCAACTCACCTAAGTTGCACAGATTTTATGTTGAGGAACTGGAATTTGTACCCAGGTGTTTGGTCTCCACATTCTCTGCTTAAGTACACTCTTTGCCCTGAAAGTTTCATCATAATGGAGTCTTGCAGCTGACTGATTGCATTAATTATTCACTTTTATCTGCATTCGTGCCCTTTGAAATATGATCCTGGGGAGCCCTTCCAATTCTCAGGGGGTGTGGCCTGCTCTGTCCTTAACTCTATATTAAGCCTAGTCACTAGCATTGCCTAAAGTGTCTTTGAAAATGTGCTGCAAGTGGGATGCCTGCGTGGCACAGTTGGTTAAGTGTCTGACTCTTGGTTTCAACTCAGGTTGTGATCTCAGGGTCCTGAGATGGAGCCCTGATTAGGCTCCATGCTCAGCAGGGAGTTTGCTTAATAATCTCTTCCTTGCTCCTTCTGCTCCTCCCTGTTGCTGTCTCTCTTTCTTTCTTCTTCTTCTTCTTCTTTTTTTTTTAATATTTTATTTATTTATTTGACAGAGAGATCACAAGTAGGCAGAGAGGCAGGCAGAGAGAGGAGGAAGCAGGCTCCCCGCTGTGCAGAGAGCCCAAAGTGGGGTTCGATACCAGGACTCTGATATCATGACCTAGCCAAAGGCAAAGGCTTTAACCCACTGAGCCACCCAGGCGCCCCACATGACTTTTTTCTTACCTTTAAACAAATCTTTAATATCTCCCTGGGGAAAAAGTCCCAAGTCTTCCCTGATAGTTGGGGAGTTTCCCAGAAGACTGAATTTCTCACCAGCTGTCCAAGAGGCAGGCTTTGGATATGAAAGCAATCACATGTTATCATGAAGATGTCTATGTAGTCTTTCCTTATTGTTATTAAATGAATTCTTTGTAGTGGCTGGTCCTTTATCTTATTTTATGAGTACTAGGCATGAGCCCTACTAAATTCTCTCGTGCCATCAATCAAGAAAGGCTTACATCTTAATAATCCCTGAATAAATACAGATTAATTGATTTATGATGGCTACTCTTGCAGTGCGGGTTCATTCGGTGAGCAAACATGCCGTGCAATGTGGGCTCTGTGCTAAACTCTGGGGATGCAGATAGGAAAATGATACCATATAGTCTCTGCCCGCAGGAAGCTCATGGTCTATTCTAGGACAGAGCTGAGTAAGAGGAAATTAAAATAAAATGACAAATACTGGTGGTATTTGAACAGCACTTTGAGAGGGAGGAAGAAGAGAAGGTGAAACAATTAATTCTGGTAGAGACCAGTAAAATAGTTACAAAAGAGTTTCAGTTTATCATGGAACATTCCTAAGCTCTCTGTATTTACCCCTCATCTACATCAAGGCTCAACAAATTTTTCTGTGAAGGGTCAGATAGTAAATATTTTAGCTTTTGTGGGCTGTAAGGTCTCTGTTACAACTACTTAATTCTTTCCTTGTGGGACAAAAGCAATAGACAATATACAAAAATGTGAGCATTATTGTGGATCAAGACACTTTTATTTACAAAACTGCACAGCAGTCTGGATTGATCCTAAGGGTTATAATGTGCCTGCATTTGTTCTGCATGAGTTTTAAATTTTGTTGCTTCTCCCTAGTACTTGGTAGGGAAGAATAGCAACACATTTATTTATTTATTTTTTAATAGGCTCCACTCCCAACATGGGGCTAGAACTCATAACCCTTTGATCAAGTCTTGCATGCTTTACCAACTGAGCCTGCCAGATGCCCCAACACATTTAAAATTCATGGAGAAGAGAGTATAATGCTGTGTGAAGTAAGTCGGTCAGAGAAAGACAAATAACATATGATTTCATTCCTATATGGAATTTAAGAAACAAAACACAGAAAAAAAAAAAAAAAAGAAAAGAAAAAAAAAGAAACAAACAAACAAAAGAAAAACAAGCTTAAATACAAAGAACAGACTGGTGATTATGAGAGGGGAAGGGCCAGAATATGGCTGAAATTGATGAAGGGGATGAAAAGGACACTTATCATGAAGAACACTCAGTCATGGACAGAAGTATTAAATCATTATGTTGCACACCTGAAACTAATACAACACTGTATGTTAATTATGCTTCAAAAGATAATAAATGGATAAATACATAAATAAATAAATCTCTCAATCTTGAGGTTCTCTTCTCATTCTGTATTCTTTTCGTAGGTGTTACTGTTCATTCCCATGATATTAACTGCTTTCTGTTTGCCACATGCATGTCCCCAGACCTGACTGCTCTCCTAAAGTTCAGACCCACTTACCAGGTGCCTGTCAAACATTTTTGCCTGGCCTATTTTTCTGCTCTGTCAAAACTAACAGAGTTCATCTCGGGATCTCCCCTAAACTTCTGGGCTGGTCTGGTTGTGAGTAGCATTCTGTCTCTCCACAAACAGTAATTCCATCCACCTGTTTGTTCAAGGTATAAAACTGGAGGTCAAAAGCAGCACCTCCTTAGCCCACCATGCCCTTCCTGCATTCCCTAAGTTCTGTTCACAGCAGTCCAGAAAGAGCTCTCACAGTGTCACCAAGACCACACCTCGCTCTTGTCACCATCACTGCTGCGTGGAAGCCAGCACCTTTGTAACAAGCTTCCTGGTGTTCCCCCTTGTGGTCTTCTTGTCCATTTTCCATCCACCAGCCAGCCAGAGGGGTCCCCCTATCTTTTGTACCCAAAGATTTTATTTATTTATTTGATGGACAGAGATCACAAGTAGGCAGAGAGGCAGGCAGAGAGAGGGGGACGCAGGGTCCCACTGAGCAGAGAGCCCGATGCGGGGCTCAATCCCAACACCCTGAGATCATGACCCAAAAGGAAGGCAGAGGCTTAACCCTCTGAGCCACCCAGGTGCCCCAGAGGGGCCTGTTTAAAAAGATTTCCTATCATGTCATCCCTTCTTGCAACCTTGAGAACGATCCTCAAGCTCCATGGATAGATACAGTATCGTTGCTTTTCTTTCCTGAGGCCTCTTACTCTCACACTATAGACTCAGCTCCTACCCATTCATGTGAAGATTCTTGTTTCTGCTGTAAGAAATTAGTACAAGCTTAAGAGACTCAAAACAACACAAGTGCATTACCTTACCATTCTGGAAGTCTGAACTTCAAAATGGGTCTCAGGAAGCTAAAATCAAGGTATTGACAGGGCTGTGTATTTTTGGAGTCTCTGGGGAAGAATTCATTTCCATGTTTTTTTCCAGGCTCAAAAAGCTACCCACATTCTTGGTTGGTGGCTCTCAGCCAGAAATCACATCATTCTGATCCCCATTCCCCGTCTTATCTCCTTCTCTGACTGCTTTTTCTATCTCCCTCTTAGAATGGCCCTATAATTCTCGCTGGGCTCACCTGGATCATCTGGGGAAATCCTCAGTCCTAAGGTCCTTAACTTAAGCATATCTACAAAGTTCTCTTTGCCATGAAGGCAACTTATTCCCATTGCTGGGGATGAGAACATGGGCATCTTGGGGCAGGAGGACATTATTCTGGAAACCATGTCACACCTCCTTAACTTATCATGCTCCTGACACATTGGCCTTTGCCCTCTCATCCTCCAAAGCAGCTACCTCTTCCTCCTTCAAATTCCCTATACACAATATCTCCTTTCTCTAGAATTATTTTTCTTTAACTCTGTCTTGGGCTATATCCTGATCTCTCTTAATGTCGGAGCATAAATATTCTTCCTCAGAGAAGCTTTATTTGACCCTTCTTTTCAATATGTTTCAAATTAACACTGATTTTTTCTCTTATTCCCTATCCATTTTCTGTTTTAACACTTTTCACTGTTGAACTGAAATAAATCATGACAAAATTATTTCTTTGAATACTGGATGCTCCACCAGACTGTGAGCTTGCTGAGGGCACCAACAGTGCTTGTACTGTTCAAGATATATTTTTTGTATCTAATGAAGTCATGAAACCATTGCACATGTTCACTAAATGTGTATCAAATGAATTAATGGGTTAATGAATAAATAAATGCATTAATAAGAAATGACTCTTTGATCATAATTTTAAAGAATACATGACAGATGATCAGAGATCAAAGTATATGTTAGGGGAGTAAGACATATGTTATCTTTTTATAAAAATCCAGTTGAGTGAACATGGCATGTTTGGGAATTACAGAAAATTTGAAAGGACTAGAAGGTACACTCCCATCGTTGGCAATGGTCAAAGTGGGACTAGGAGATTAATAGGGATGAGATCATAAACTGCTTCATCACTTGAGAAGCCCTGAGTGGCTAGTCCTAGACAGCCACCCTAATGGGGCCTTGAGTAATGCAGACTTCTAATTGGTGACTGCAAGTAAGAATTTCCAGATCCAACTCCAGTCCAAAGACATTAGGGCACTGGGTTCACATGTGTGCCATTTCCTTGGCTTTTCCCTCATTCTTGCAACGTGGCTGCCAAAGCAACAAACATATCAGAGCGCCCAGAAGAGCATCCCATCCTTGGAAAGCAACAGTGGGAGAAGACGACCCTCTGTTTAAGTTCTCCCTTTTGTAAGGAGATAAAACACTGTAAACTCCCAGTATATTGCTCTATTTGTTTACACTTGACAAATTTAGAATTAAAAAATACAAGATGCCCAGTTAAATATGAATTTCCAATAAATGATGAGTAATGTTAAGCACAATATTCAGGACATACTCATACTAAGTACAATAGTTTGTTATTCATCTTGAATTAGGGTTTAATTGGGTACTGTATATTTTGCCAGGCAATGCTGCCTGTGTTTCATTAGTGAGGGCAAGGTTACAGGCTCACCCCTAGACTAGTCACAGATAACTAACTATAGATGCAATGAGCATGACTATCATCCACTGACTGAGCTCATTTCCCTGGGCCTGGGCACATGGCCAAAATGAGGGTGCTGTTAGCAAAAATGGGAGGACGAGTTTCCTAGGAAGAACCAGCTGTGTCAGCCACAAGGCCAGAGCAAATTGTTAAAACACTTTTATTTTATTCTGCAAATAATGTGGAAGTATCAGAGGATTTGAGGAAAGGAATGATGTAATTAACTTGGAAATTTTTACAAAGATCTCTGCTCTGATTTTGGGTGAGATGCCTGATTAGAGGAAGGGATCTCAGATACGAAGCTATCACATTAGGTATGCCACAGAATGATGAAGCCATGTGAACCTAACAACCATCAGAGGTGTTTAGGAACACATAAGAGAATTAAATATGTCTATTCGCTTATCATAGCTGTCAAGACTTCAGACTATGGAGTACAAATGTTTGGTGTTATATCCTGACTTTGTTATAAAATATCTTTGTCACCTTGAGTACATTACTGTATCTTTCAAGCCTAGTTTCCTTTATCTGTAAACATGTAGCTAATAAAAACCATGTGATTTACTATCAGCACTGAAGGAGGTCATTCAAGACAAGTGCTCAGCAAAGAAGAAACAGTATGCATTGAGTGAATGTTAGATACTTGTATCAGTTTGGCTGTGACTGTGGGTTTTCTTGTTATTATGTATATGGCTGATTGGATGTGGTATGGAAGGAATAGGAGTCCCAGGAATCTGTTCCACCCATCACCACATCCTCTCAGATGAGGACAATCCCTCTCCTCCAGCCCCTGGACCAAACTCTTAGTGTCAATACTGACTCCCATCCAGGATCCAGCTCTCCAGGATCCCCTGGTGGCACCACACTAAGTACTGCTAGGCCCAGACCCTACCACTGTTCCCTCCTGCTCAGCTGAGCCTGGTCTGAGTTGCCCTTGTCCTCCTCTCCTGACTCCTGCAGACACTGTCCTGTTCCCTCCTCCTTCCCCCTAGCCCAGCAGTGTGTTCTCATATAGCCACCAGAGGCATTAAACACTACATCATTTGGGGCCATCTCTTTGCTCAAAACTTGCAATGGCTTCTCATTCAACTAAAGATGATAGCCCAAGTGCTTTAATTCAATGAGGACCTTTACCCTCCCTTGTGGGGCCAGAGGCTACTCCACTTGGCTCACTCCACTCCAGACACCTGGGCTCTCTCTTTCTCCCAACCCCTGCTGAGAACCTTGGTTCTAGTCGATCCCCCTTGCTTAGGGCACTCTTTCTACAGGTATCCAAATGCCTAACTCTTTCAATTCTGTCAAAACTCTGCTCAAATCATACCCACTCTCTGGGGTTGACCTCAACTACTCTATGCATAGTTTCATACATTTCATGTATAGTTGTGGAGTGTAGAAGTCTAGGATCAGGGTGCCAGTATGGTCAAGTGAGTCTCTTTTCCATGTCACAGATTGTTTGTATCATCACACGATGAAAGGGGCAGGGTTAGCTCTGTAGCATATGTTTATAAGGCCACTAATTCCATTCATGAGGGTGCCCCCTTATATGAAACCATCTCTCAAAGGTCCCATCTCCTAAGGCCATCATAAATGGCATTAGAGGGGTACCTGGATGATGGTTTAGTTGGTTAAACATTACAACCTGGCATTCAAGATTGGTCTTACTGATTTTTGTTTGTTTATTCTATAGACCTTTCTACATTCTAACATACAATACAATTGGCTTATTTGTTATAATTATTGTTCACTCTTTCCCTTGAATATTAGTCATGCCAGGGGAGGCATCTCTCTGTGTTTTGTTCACTGACATATAATAGCTCCTAAAACAATGCTTCACATATATTCAGTGCTCAATAAACATTTTTAAACTATATATATTATATATCATGTATACATATGTGTGTGTGTGTGTGTGTGTGTGTGTGTATGTTTGTGTGTGTGTGTTATTTGCCTGGCTACAAACATGTCACTTATTCTTGTCCTATACATATCAAAAAACAAATAAAATGTCAACTGTGGTAGATTAGGGTTATTCAGGGTGTATTCTGCACCAGGCACAATTCTGGTTTCTGTACATGTCTCATCTCAATGGATCCTTGCAAGAACTTTGGGGTCTGTATCCTTCTGTAGCAGCACATCATAGCAGCCAAAGGTGGTGTGTTAGCCAACAGAGAAAATCTTCAGATCTCAAACCATAAATCAGGGCTTTGAATCTCAACTCTGCCACTTACTAGGTGTGATACCTTGGACAAGGGACAAACCCCCACTTTGACTTAGTACACAGGTTTTCTTATTTTTGATATGGGGCATAATAATAATTATTACATAGTACTAACTCATAGGATTGTTGTAATTATCAAGGCGTTAGCACATGTAAAGTATTAGGATGACATCTGAAACATAGTGTACACTAAACAAATCCCAGCTATTATCATTACAATAAATATTTTATCAGTGTTATACACTGTAAACCTGAGGCTGAGAGAAGCCAATTAACTTGGCCAAGGTCAAATGGATAAAAAGAGGCATTCAGGCCTCTGCTTCCCAAACTGTGTTTTTAACCACTATGCAACAAGAAATACAAAAGGAGGAGCCCTTTGGGGGAAAATATAATGAGTCGAATTGTGGATTTCTATATCTTCACCCCAGGATATTTTCCACCTACATTTAGACTTCCTAGAGAATACTGAATCTCTGGCTATATATTTAATTTTCTCTCCAAGCTGGCATGAAGCAGACTTGATCTTTGGAAGACAGCAGGGTTCATGTGATTATTTTCCTGGCCTTTGCCAAAAGTCAGTCATTTAAAAGTCTTTGTGGCACAGGACCAACTGCTTTACACATCAGCTGCTCTGTGAAAAAGTTGAAAATGTGATAGATTTGCTGACAAGCGTATTTTATGTTTGATGTGCATAAATTTCTTGAAATGATAAAAATAGAAGCAGTTAAGAGTTACTGAGTGGCTTGTTTTTCTTCTGTCTCTTGAATATTTTGATCTTGAAATAGAGCAGGTGTCTTGCTTGTTTTCACCTGTATTTTCCAGTTTTAACTTTCTCAGTATGCATTACTTCGTTTATAAGAAAGTATTCACACCTACTATGTGCAAATTTGAGTGCTGGGTGTCTTGGCAACAGATAGAGTAACAAATATTGCATTGCAATCTGGCAGAAGAAACTAAAAACCATGTATTTCTCAAATCTAATATTAAAACCCTAGGACAAGTCATAGTCATCCCTCATCTGAAGCATTGCGACAGCTTGGGCATGCTCTCTCAGATGATCTAAGCCATTCTGCTCCCAGAAGCCAGAATGAATTTATCACACTATAAATCTGAGAATCTTTCTCTCGCACAGAAACTGCTGTAATGGTCTCCTATTGGAGTAAAGCCCAAAGTCACTGCCATGACCAGGAATGCCATTTATGACCCCACCCCATTCTGTCTCTCAGCTGACCCTTCACTGATCTCCAACTCCCCCCCGCATTCTACCACAGTAGATTCTCTTATCCATCTCTCGAACATTCCAAGCTACTTCTTGAGTTAGAAGTACTGTACTTGCTGTCTCTCTACGTTCATCATATGTTGTCACAGATTTCCATGCAGCTAAATTCTCCTCTTTGTTTATGTTAGCTACATTTTCTTCTTTTTGAGGCCTTCCCATAGTACACATTTTTAAATTCTAGGCAGGGATTTTGTCCCCCTTATTCTCTGCTGAATCCTCCTTGTCCAAACTATCAACCACATAGTACATGCTCCGTAAATGACTATCGCTGACTGATTGACTGAATAATTTACTAACTATGAATATATCTGCAACACTAGTGAGGAATTCTCAGTGCCAGAAAAGAATCATAAGGAAATTTCTATAGGTTGCTATAGGAGGGAGCAATCATACTTAAATGGTTATTGCATACTGGTTCATTGAGAAAGAGTTGGTTCTTGGATAAGAATTATTTATCAATGCTATTGTTATAGGTAATTCTACAGTGTTTACTACATGTGAAACAATATCCTAAGTCTGTTCTATAGGTAATCTTATTTAATAGTCATAAAAATCCAGTGAGTAGATAATCATTTTACAAGTGAGTGGACATGCCTTAGTCTCTTTGGGCTGCTGTAACAAAATACCAAAGACTGGGTAGCCTATAAATAGCAAACACTTATTTCTAACAGTTCTGGAGTGTAGAAGTCTAGGTGCCAGTATGGTAAAGTGAGTCTCTTTTCCATGTCACAGATTACTTGTATCCTCATATGATGAAAAGGGCAGGGTTAGCTCTGTAGCATATGTTTATAAGACCATTAATTCCATTCATGAGGGTGCCCCCTTATATGAAACCATCTCTCAAAGGTCCCATCTCCTAACGCCATCATAAATGGCATTATAGGGGTGTCTGGGTGATGGCTCAGTTGGTTAAGCATCTGACTTGGTTTCTTCTTAGGTTATGATCAGGGGTTGTGAGATCAAGCCCCGGATTGGCGTGTCTGCACTCAGCAGGGAGTCTGCTCGAGATTCTCTCCCCTCCTTCTGCCCACACCCTAATAAAAATAAATAAATAAATAAGAAAATAAATCAATCTTTAAAAATAAATAAATGGCATTAGAATTGCCACATACAAGTTTTGGAGGGACACAAACAAACAGAAGGACTGAAGGTCAGAGACACTGGTAATATATTCAAGATCACACAGCTAGAGCAGCAGAGCAGGACTTTGAACCTACATAGACTCCAGAATCCACACATTCAATGGCAACACTACATTCAGCTTGGACAAGAAAGGAGATAAGAGAAAGTCAATCTCATTGGAGGAAAAAAAATGTGATCAAAGGCAAAGAAGAGGAAATCTGCAAGTAGTATATTGGGAATCATGTTAGGTTAGAATCCAGTGGATGAACAAAAGGAATAAACATGAAGTTGAAAAACACGTTGAAATCAAATCATGAATGACAGGTGGGGGATGTTGCAGTTATTTTATAAAAAAAATGGGAGTTGGCATGGTTGATCTGAACTTCACTAAGATGATGGGGAAAACAATTAGGAATTGAGTTAAGTTCAAACAAGAAATAATTGATGTTTATTATACTATTAATATTTTCCCAAAGAATTTTGACCCCAAACCACCTCATTTGATTATCAACAACCCCTGTGTTGCCACAGGTCAGTATTATGAGGTCAATTTTACAGATAAGAGTAATTAAAATAAACTTAAAATCATGCTGCTCAGAAGGGGCAAGGGATTTAAAACATCCAAGATCGGGGTGCCTAGGTGGCTTAGTTGTTTAAGCGTCTGCCTTCAGCTCAGGTTGCGATCCTGAGATTCTGGGATTGAGGTCCTGGGATTGAGCCCTGAGCTCAGTGGGGAGTTTGCTTCTCCCTCTCCCTTTCCTCCTCCCCCCTCATTCATTCTCTCTCTTGCTCATTCTCTCACTCTCAAAAGAATAAATAGAATCTTTAAAATAAAATAGAATAAAATGTCCAAGATCAAATGGCAAAGATAGACCAAAACCAGAGATTTTCAAAAAAGTGTTTTGGCAAAATCTAGGTTGTTCACCCCTGGAGAGAAGCATGACTGTCACAACGGTTACCTCTCATGACTCCTGCGTGAGGACCCTTTACCTGTGCTGTCTCTATTTACAAGGAGGAAGCACTGTTAAGAAGTAAAAAGCAAGAACATCAGAGCCGGACTCCTGGTTTTGAATATCAGTTGGTCTTGCTAGCTATTTGTCTCTAAAGAATTTATTTAATCTTCCTTTGCCTCAGTTGCAGAGGGTTGTTCTTTTTTTTTTTTTTTTTTAAGATTTTATTTATTTATTTGACAGAGAGAGATCACAAGCAGACAGAGAGGCAGGCAGAGAGAGAGGGAAGCAGGCTCCCCGCTGAGCCAAGAGCCCGATGCGGGACTCGATCCCAGGACCCTGAGATCATGACCTGAGCCGAAGGCAGTGGCTTAACCCACTGAGCCACCCAGGCGCCCCTGTAGAGGGTTGTTCTAATGTGCTTAGACTAATGCCTGGTGTTAGCAAACTCTCTTAAAAATTTGTCATATGTGATCCTTAGAATAACTGCATAAGTGCCTCCATTTCCTTTTAATATGTGAAGGGATGGAAGCCGGCACAAAGGACGCCATACCCCAGGAGTGTGAACGCCAAGGAATAGGAAAGCCCTTTTAGAGAAAAAGGAAAACAAATACAGGATCACTCTTTCATTTGATTTGTGCATTTTCACAGATACAAAAAATTGACAGTGGTTAAGTCCTCATGCATAAAAAAACATGGGAAAGCCACTTTTCCCTTTCACAGAGAAGGTAGGTGATGGATGGTGAAGACAGATGAGGGATGCCAATATCCTTGCAACAGTGACTTTACTGAGTATTCAGTGGCGGAGCCCCAATTAAATCCTGCTCATTGAAGAAAATTCCCCATTGCCCAATCTCACTAAACACCTCATCCCATCCGATCTCCTGCTCTTTTCACTGTCCCTTTGATCTGCTTTGAGCAGGGGTCAAAAGCACCTCCAGACACCAGATCAAAATTCCAGCTCTTTGCAAGCTGTGTGAGCCTGGGAAAGCTAGTCTTCTTTCCATCAGCATTTCCTCTCATATAATAGGAGCATAATGATTCTTAACTTTGAAGGATCAGCAAATTAACAAGTTAGCATATAAATGCATGGTGTGCGGTCAATATTTAATAACAATTACAGGATTGCTAGCAGATACTATTTGTTGGTACATAAGGGCACTCCACATGTTTTTGTCGAAAAGAGGTATCATTAATTTTGGGTGAATGAATGGATTATTTTGAAACATTGTTAATACAGTTATGCTGTTTTTTTTCTCCCTTCACACTGTTCATTGATTTTCTATGATTTTATAAAATTCTGTCTTTAGTATCTCCCCTAGTTGCTTTATACCTTGTCCAAAATGATGTCATCAAATTTCAGTAACATCGAGCAAGAGTGTCGAGCACTGTATATAGCACAAAGAGGTCATTCACCGGCAGTTCTGACTTCTGCCATACAAGGCACATACACTTGCTGAACCTCAATATTCTAGTCTGGAAGCTGAGGATAGTTTATTGGTTATAGTGATGTAGTGAAGTTTGAAAATCAGCGGATGGTAAACTGCCTGGCATGTACCAGGAACTGTTAGTTTCCCTCCCTTCTCCTGTTCTTCTGGCTCTGGATTATTGGGGGGATTCTATTTCTCTTTAGCTGTCTCAGCAGAGGTTTTCAACTGTTTTGGGAACTCAATTCATAAGCTGGGGAGGCATCAGCAAATCCATAGGTTAATAGATGTGGTGAGTCGGGCTGGGTTGAGCTTTTCTACAACCCTCAGGAGTCCTTTTGGGATGGAAACCACCTTGCACTTACTCACTCATGGGGATGATTCATAAATTCAGCACCTTCTATCCTCATTCAAAGTAAAAGTGGTTCCAAGACCCTAAGCAATCTGCAATCACCCTGTTCCCCAAAACCACCTCCTAAACTCATCTCCTCTTACCCCCATTTGCTCCGCGGGCCAATCACTCTGCCTCCCTGCTTTCCAGGCATTTTTCTGCCACGTCTGCCTGGAGCTCACCATCTCAGGGATTCCCACACCATGTCTTCACCCAGAATGTCCTCTGCCCTTTTTCATTCTCTTCATGCTGCTTTTTATCATCTGACTTGCTACTTATTTTACATAATTGTTTGTCTGTTCTCTCTCCTCATCAGCTAGCCTCAGTCAGCTGGGTTTACTGTGTCCGCTACGTAGTAGTTACTCCTTATGCAGGATTGACATCGTAGCTAGTGAATTAGTGCACAGATACGCTTGAAACTGTCCATGGACAACGGCTTCATGCAGGTGGCAACACTGTGCTGAGCGCACAGAGGCATAGCCCGTGGCAGGCTCCATGAAGTTGGACAGTGACATTAAACAAAACATAAAAATAAGAATTATATCCACCTTTGCTTATCCTGGATCTTTGCTCCCTCTTGGTAGGCTGTCTGTTGGAGGACGCTGCGGGGTCCTGCAGATTTTAGGGCTGAGCTCAGCTGATCTGAGGCAGTGGCAGGGGTTCAGGGGGAGTGGGGAATGGACGATCAAGGAGTTAAGTTCCTTCTTTCTTTTGGTGGTCGCTGCATCTCCTCCTGGAAGTGAAATTGCCTGTTTTCCTTGTTCCTTCAATCCATGGTGGTTCCTAGCTGGTCCTTACTGGTGGTGATGTGTACATAGCCTACTTCCCTCTGATTCCATTCTCGGTTCTTTCAGCATCAATGTGTCTGATTATCTCTAATGTATTTTCTCCTTTGAAATCTGAAGGATTTCTGGCTCTTTGGGTTTTTCCTTTTTGTTTAGGTTCTGGTTGGTGCCTCATCATCCTGAACTCTCCTTTGAGAGTTCACACAGAACCTGACACAACACAGGACCTGGTGTCCCTGGTCCCCAGGTAAATGTCAGGGAGAGGCTTTCCTGAAGCAGCGACCTGGGGCACCTTGAGGAGGGATCATGGAAAGGAGTCAACAGGGAAAGCAAAGGTGATGTGCTTTTCCAGCACGTAGGAAGGTCCTGTGGCAGGAGGAAGTTGGGACTTTCAATAACAGAATGGATGGCACCAATCTGAAGCATAAAGGACCTGATAGGAAGCATTGGTCAGCCATTCTGGGTCTTCTTGGCCACAGGTAGGTGTTCATCCTTCAGTGTGTGAGTGTGAAACAGGGAAGGTCAAAGTAGTGGCTTCATTTGATCTGTGTGGTCTACAGGTGACTCGCTTACAATGGGAGTAGCAAACCAGATGGCTAGGACACCAGGACGGAGGCCACTGCAGAGCGGCATGAGGTCATGGTGGTTTGGACCAAGGTGGTGACTGAGGTGTAGACAGGAAGTGAAGATCCAGGGAGCAGCCAGGTCCTGGCCCCTCTTTTCATACTCCCTTTCCCTCTGCAGACTGCTGACAAGCTCTGGTTGTCCCTGTGGTCTGGGCTCCCGCCAGCTCCATCGGCTTTATTTTTATGTTGGTGCCTGAAAGACTCACCTCAGACAGAGGAGGCTCTGAAGACAATGAGAAAGGCAGCCAGGTGCGCAAATTCTTGTCTTCACTGTCTTCCCCAAAAACAGACTAACTGGAGCAGAGTTTCCAAATAACACGAAGCTGTTGGGAAAAATTTGCCACACCACTCCCCTTTCTCATGTGGTAGCAAACTACTTCAGAACAGGGCAGCCTTGATTGTTCTAATTCTGAGCCTGCTGCGACTTCTCCATGTACAGACTTGGCTCTTCAGCTTTGCTTCTGTCTGTGTCTCAGGGCATTCCCAAGGCCTCCCTGACTGCCCCAGGGCCTTTGCCAAGAACTTTGGGAATGACTTCCATTGTTTCTTGCAACTGCTCCTTGTGGTGCGAGAGCAATTCTGTGCCAGAGCAGAGAAGTAGGACCAAAGGACACCAAATAACAAATAAGGCAATTTCATGGTTAGTGAAAATGCCGAGAGCTGGAAGCCAGACGTCTCCTTATTGAGGGCATGTCCTTGCTCTGTGACTCTTGAAAGTTCATGGAGAGGTAGAGAAGACTGGCTTGTGGTATAATAGTTACTCACATGTATCAAACATTAAAAATGGCACAGGCCCCAGGCTAAGAGCTTTGCATACATTGTCTCACTTAATCCTCTCAAAGGACTCTTATGAAGAGGTTTCTCTCTCTCTCTCTCTCTTTTTTTTTTTCCTCCCTCCACTTTTAGACGTTAAGGAAATCAACTCAGAGAGATTAGGACATGATGTGAAATCACACAGCTGACAAACCATAGGGAAGGATTTGAACATAGATATCCTTTCTCTCTTTGCTCTGACTTTCACCCCCACACCCTGAGCTAGTATTACCAGGAACAGGAGTTTCAGGGACCCTGCTGGGATCTCCATCTGATATCTATTCCTCTGCTTTGCCAGCTGCGTGATGTTGAGCAAACAGCTTGACCTCTCTGGGCTTCAATCATCCTTCTATGGGCAATACTACTACTACTACTAAACTCTGGCTTGCAATGTGGGATTCTCCCAGATGCAGGATCCTGGGGAGGCTGTTATGAGCCTCTGGATAGAACCAGTACAGTGTTGTCCTCTACTCAGTACTTGCTACCTCCCACCTCTGTTGACTCCTGAGATGACTCTTCAAGAGCTGTGTTACCCTATTTGAGTCATTTGAAAGCTCTGAGTCTTACATGCACAAAGTCACACTAAACCTGACTTGCCTAGAAGTGTTGTAAGGAGAACTGGAGAGCAAAAATGTTACACAGAGCAACCCACACACCATAGTTGTTTATTTTCCTCTCTGTAGGTAGACTTCATGTTGTTTCTTATTAAAATATTTAAGTAGTAACTGCTCTGTCTACTTCACTGTATCAGATGAGATTATTCCTTTGATATAATTAATATACTAGGAAAAAAACCCACAAAAATAGTATGTGGTGCTAAGAATTACTATCATTACTAAATTATTTTAATTCTTTGGATAATCGTAAAGAATGAGCAATTAATGCCACGTACTAAATTACCTAGTGCTTTTCAACTTTACTTATTCATGTATTCAGGGCCCTTAATTTTATGCTCTGTTAATTGTTTTTACATATAAGACAACAGGGGACTGCTTGTCTAATCTGTTTTTAAGAATTGTTGATCCTAGCAGAGTGAAGACTTTAAAAAAAAATGATCTGTAACTAGGGGATGTGAACACGGATTCAAAACCTCTAATATTCGTGCAGCCACTTTTCTTCATCACATCACAATTATTATTCCACATGCTGATGATGAAGCCCCCTATTTCCAGGTGATTGCCCTATTAATGGCATAGAGATGAGAACGGGATTAAATATTTGCACTAGGGGCTATGCTTAATTGAGTTCCTACTCTGCTTATTGCAAGCTTTGGGTTTTGAAATTAAAGCCAACGAAAATGATGCCATTTAGAAATATAGCTAAAATTAGAAGTCTTTTAAATATGATAACAAGTCTATAGAGACTTGGACTTTACATTTCATGTTCAGACATGCAATATAATTTTAGAAACAAAGTGCATTCCATTTCTAATATTTAAAAGAAAATGTATTCAGATTATATTTAGCAGTCACGTTATCCAGAAACTATGTAAAACACTGAGAAAGGAAAAGACAATATAAACCCTAAAATAGTTTAATATGCAACATTATCTCACTCAACATACACATTTTAAGGAAGGCACTACCATCATCCCTAGTGGTAGGGACAAAACTGAAATTTACACATGCACTGAAGTCAAGCACTTATTTGGGATATGTTGGGATATCAGATATTGGGATCTACTGTTTGGCAGGCACTGTTCTTGGCTCTTGGGATGTGTCTGTGTACAGAACATGCACGGCCTCTCTTTCCATCTCCTATTATTCTAGTGGTACAAACAGATCATAAAACATTAAATACATTAGGAGGCAGACACTGAATTTGTGTTAAGCACTGAAGGCTGAACACAAGCCAGCAACGGAAAGACTCTTCAGAAGAGCTCTCCAGAGGGAGAAACAGGAGCGGAGACACCCAAGGAACAGGAGAAGAGAAACAAAACTGCAAAAAACTGGCTGAAGCCAGTGAAGAAGGGGAGCAGAGTAGGGAGTTAGACAGGTGGAGGATAGGGGCCAGTTCCTGAAAAACTTTGTAGGTGACAGCCAAAAACTTTTATTGCATTCCAAGCATGCAGGGAGGCATCCAAAGTCTTGAAGCAGAGGGGGTACATTTAATTCCTTTTAAAATTTACTTTGGCTATTATTCTCTGGAAAATGGATGACAGAGGGCAAGAGGAGTTAGGTCTCTTAAGGTGGCCCAGGAGAGAGGTGATGTCAGCTTGTGCTAGAACACTGGGTACAGAGGTGGCTCTGAGGCATAGTAGCTTCCAGAGACAGGATTGGCGTTTGATTGGATTTGGGAGGATGAGGAAAAGGGATACATTGTGCATTTTCCGCTTAAAAAATTGGATTTGTGAGAACTCCATTAACTGATAAGAAAAACTGTGGACATAAAATTTTTGTTTGTTTGTTTTTAAAAATATGGCACAGGAGATTTGAATTGTTCCATCTGAGCATATTATTTTGAAATATAAAACGAAAGATGTTCAATAGACAGCTGGGTATATATGTTTGAAACTCATGTTTTGTTTTTGTTTTAAGATTTTATTTATTTGAGAGAGAGTCTGAGCAAGAGAGAACACACCCTAGGGGAGGGGTAGAGGAAGAGGGAGGTGCAGGCTTCCTGCTTGGCAGGGACTTGATCCTGGCCCTGGGGTCATGGCCTGAGCTGAAGGCAGGAACTTAACCAACCACACCACCCAGGTGCGTGGGTTTTCAGCGTATTGACACTATCTAAGAGCATGGGCAGGGTGGGGTCACCTAAGAAAGAGTTTATCCAGTGAGAAGGGGGAACGTTAAGACATGAACTGTGGGTTGAGAGGCTTAGAGAGGATACCAATTTGCTCAACATTTTATGGCTAGTAAATGGCAAATTTAAACCGTGACTCCAAAGTCCATGATTTCATTTTTACTACATTTGAGATGGTATTTAAATGAGATTCATTTAAAAAATACACTTTTAAATGAATAGAATTTTGTTCAAAAATATTGAGAAGAGTAATACAGGCTAAGGACAATGTGGTATTTATGGCACGGAAGTTGAAGAAGACAGAGATTGCACAGAAAATGGCAATTATGTTTTTCAGTATGGTTTCAGTCTAAGGCCTGGAGAGAGATGTATTAAGGAATGAGTCCATGCAGTATATAGGGAAAATGAAAAAAGTTATAATTATTGGTCTTCTTCACTGACTAGGAATTCATTAATGTAATGACATTTTAACGTAGCCAGTTCTGGACTGTGGACGGTCATGCATTTGAATGTCTTGCTGTCATTGTGTATGAATGACTGTGTGACAAAGAGTTAGCAATTGTTCTCTGTGGCTCCCAAAGATAGAATTAAGAAGAGACGCTTCTCTGAGAGTCAGGTTTATACTTAATTAGTTAAAGAGTTCCAGCAATGTGTGACCTGTCTAAAGGGAATTGTCTCCCCATCATCACAAGTATTCAAATGTGCTCTAGATTAATGCTTCAGAAAGAATGTTTCTTTTTTGTTACACATATATATATATTTTTTCTTTTCTCCTTTCATCTATTAAAGAGATGATCAGTTCCTTAGTCTACTTTGGCTGCTCTAACAAGAATACCATAGATTGGGTAGATGACGCAACTTTTATTTCTCACAGTTCTAGAGGGTAGGAAGTCCTGCATCAAGGCACGGGTAGATTTGAGTCTGTTGAGGCAACCTTCTGGTTCACAGCGGGTGATTTTCTGGCTGCGTCCTCACTGGCAAAGAGGTGAGAGAGATCTCTGGGATTTCTCTCTCTCTTTCCTTTATCCCTGTTTTTGTTTTGTTTTGTTTGTTTTTTGTTTAGAAATAATTGACATCCATCTCTGTATAAGTGTAAGGCATATAGCGTGATGGTTTGATTTACATATATTGTGAAATAATGACCCTAACATATTTAGCTAACATCCACCTTCCCCTGTAGGTGCAATAAAAGGAAGAGAGTGAAGAAAGGAATAAAGGAAAAAATGTTTCTCCTTTTGGTGAGAACATTTAAGATTAACTCTTAACAACTTTCCTATAAATCATACATCAGCGTTATTTATAATCACCATGCCATACATGAAATCCCCTAGTACTTCTTTATCTTTTAACTGGGGGACTATAACTTTGGACAACCCTCCTCCAGTTCCCTTCTTTCCACCCATCTCTACCCACCCCCAACCACAAAGTTGATCTCTTCTTCTATGGGTTTATGTTATTTATTACCATTATTTTTAGATTCTACATGTAAGTGAAACCATACAGTGTTTGTCTTCGTGTTAGACTTATTTCATATAGCATAATACCTTCAAGGTCTATCCACATTGTTGTAAATGGTAGGATTTCCTTTTTTTATTTTATGGCTGAATAATAATAATGTTTATATTTATTTATATTTATATATCTCACAACTTTTTCATCCATTGATGGACACTCAGGTTGTTTTGTCTTGGCTCTTATAAAAAATGATGACTATATATATATGACTATGAATGTGCAGGTGTTTTTTTGAGTTAGTGTTTTCCTTACCCTTGGATGAATTTTTAGAAATGGAATTGCTGGATCACAGGTAATTCTATTTTCTTTTTAAGATTTTATTTATTTATTTGATAGACAGAGATCACAAATAGGCAGAGAGGCAGGCAGAGAGAGAGGAGGAAGCAGGCTCCCTGCCAGGCAGAGAGCCTGATGTGGGGCTCGATCCCAGGGTCCTGGGATCATGACCTGAGCCGAAGGCAGAGGCTTTAACCCACTGAGCCACCCAGGTGCCCCAGTAATTCTATTTTTAATTTTTTGAGGTGCCTTCATACTGTTTCCCATAGTGGCTGCACCAACTTACACTTTCACCAACAGTGCACAAGTGTTTGCTTCTCTCACTTCTATGCCAACATTTGTTATCTCCTGTCTTTTTGATGATGGCCAGTCTAACAGGTGTGAGGTGATATCTCATCATGGCATTGATTGGCATTTCCTTGATGTTAGTGATGTTGAGTATCTTTCATGTAACTGTTGGCCTTTCATATAACTTCTTTAGAAAAAAGGTCTACTCAGGTCCTTGGCCCATGTTTTAATTGGGGTATTTTTATATTTAAATTACACACACACACACATATGTTTGCTATTGAGTTGTAGGAGTTCTATGTTTTCAGTATTAACCTTTCATCAGATAGGTGTTTGCAAATAATTTTTCCCATTCTGTAAGTTGCCTTTTCACTTTGTTGATGGTTTCCTTTGCTGTGAAAACCTTTTTTAGTTTGATTTAATACGAGTTATTTATTTATTTATTTATTTATTTTTATTTTGTTTCTTGTGCTTTAGGTGATATACCCAAATCATCATTATCAAGACCCTTGTCAGGGGGCTTTGTTCCAGTGTTTTCTCAGAGTGATCTCATGTTTTCAGGACTTACATTTAAGTTTTTCATTCACTTACAGTTGATTTCTATGAATGGCATTAAAATATGGGTCCAGTTCCATTCTTTTACATATAAATATCCAATTATCCCAGCACCATTTATTGAAGAGACTATCTTTTTTCCATTAAGAATTTTTGTCAAATATTGGTTAACCATATATGCTTGAGTTTATTTCTGGACTCTTACTTCTGTTCCATTGGCCTACTTGTCTGTTATTAGGCCAGTACCATATTATTTTGATGACTGAAGCTTTATAGTATAGCTTAAAATCAGGAATTGTGATGCCTCCTGTTTTGTTCTTTCTCAGAACTTCTTTGGCTATTCCAGGGTTGGGATCTCTTTTTAAGGGGATTAATCCCATTCAAGAGGGCTCCATTCTCATGACCTGATCACCCCTCAAGGCCTCACTTCCCAGTACCATCACCTTTTTATTAAGGGCTAAAGCTTCAACATACAGATTTGGGTGGAAGGACACACATTCAGCCTGTAACAACCAACTTTAATCTAAAATGTCCACCTTGTTTCTTCTTGCACAAGGTCTTTTTGAAAGTATTTGTTTTCCCTCATTCCTTACCAAGTTCTACATCTGGATCAATTTCTGACATACACGAACAAAATAAAATTAAGTATGCTTTTATCTTTACCTAAGTCTTACGTGTTCATGACTTTGTTCATAAATATTGCTGAGGGAGAAGTCATAATACAGTGCATAACTTTATAACAGTCAGGAAAGAAAATGGACCGAAGGGGAGAAAAGACTGTAGAAACAAGAAAAAGAAGAATGGAGATTTGAGTTTCCTTCAATTATTATAAACTAGATATGCAATCAGTATATTATTGTGATCTATACTTAATGATGGGTCACGGATGTGGTAGTTGTAGATGCAATATTAATTAATGTCATTTCTATGAATTGTTTTACTCTTATACCTACACTGGTGTGCAGCAAAATAAAAACAGTTTCATTTCTAAACTTGACTGACTTGATTGTAAACTTTACTTGACCACATGTCACTTTGTTAAAAGCTTCTTAAATGTGACATATTAATATCAGGGAAAGAATATGAATTTTGAAGTTAAAAAAAATTTTGTTGGGGCGCCTGGGTGGCTCAGTGGGTTAAAGCCTCTGCCTTCAGCTCAGGTCATGATCCCAGGGTTCTGGGATTGAGCACCGAGTCGGGCTCTCTGCTCAGTGGGGAGCCTGCTTCCTCCTGTCTCTCTCTGCCTGCCTCTCTGCCTACTTGTGATCTGTCAAATAAATAAATAAAAATCTTTAAAAAAAAGTTGTTAAGTGACTATGTCCATAAATTCCTAGTTATATAATCCTTTATAGGTAGAGCAACATTTTGATTCTCAGTTTCTGATCTGTAAACTCGGGATGATAATGCTGACTTCTATGATCATTTAAGGATCAAGCAAGATATTAAAGTGACATCTATGGCACCTAGTAATCACCTTGATAAAAATAATCCCCCTTTTTTTTAAGAGGAGATGAGATGAGAAAGGGTATCTTCCATGAGTTGTCAGATATACTGGGGATAAATAGGCTTAGAAAACTCTTAAGTTCTGAGAGTGCCTGAGTGGCTCAGTTAGTGGAGCAACTGACTCTTGATTTTGGCTAAAGTCATGATCTCAGAGTCCTGAGATTGAGCCCCACATCAAACTCCATGCTCAGTGGGGAGACGGCTTGTCCCTCTCCCTCTACTCCTCTCCCAGTGCGCGCTCTCTCTCTCTCTCTCAAATAAATAAATCAATAAATCTTAAAATAGGAAAACAAAACAAAACTCTAAGTTCTGGAGTGAGTTTTGGCACATGAATTTGTGTCTTGGAATTGAAGTTAGGTTAACAATGAACAAAGTGATCAAAATCAACCTTTATTTTTATTAGGAAAGCAGTAAAAAAAAAAAAAAAAAAAAAAAAAAAAGAAGAAGAAACACCACAAAATACAACAACAAAAAAAGGAAAATAGTAAACTTTCACCTTCTGAGATACATAGAGCATTTAACCTAGAAGGCAGCACAAAGGACTGGGAAGACAGGATAAAACTGGTGGTGAGTTTATTTGAGTGTGTGTGTTTGAGTGTATAGGTAGGAATGAGGTTGTGTGTGTGTGTGTGTGTGTTTGTGTGTTTGTGTGAGTGTGTGAGTCAATTATGTGAGTGTTTATATGTATGTTTAGAAACAGGGAGAGACATAATAGACTCTGAGAGCAGAAATAATGTAATGATAAGCATATACAAGTGAATGGTAGTTACATGGCATAGCAAGCACCATAGGAGGAGAGCAGCAAACACATGGTTCTGGTATGATGGGATGGCACGGATTCTCATCCCCTTCCATATGCACAGGCCAGGTATGATGGGATGGAATGAGTTTTCACCTCCTTCCATTTTCACAGGCCAAGGTATGATGGGATGGCCTCCATTCTCACCCCCTTCCATAAACACAGGCCAAGGTATAATGGGATGGCACGGATCCCCATTCCCTTCCATATGCACAGACCAGGTATGAGGGGATGGCATGGGTTCTCACCCTTTTACAGATTTTGGAGTTGAAGAAAACTTCTTGGACAAATTCAGACAAAGCTGGAATAAATCGACCTATATACGGTACTGCTGCATGAATTTGCCACACATTTGCCAACAGTGTGGGCACCTAGGAAAGGATGCATGGCAGATAAAATTCAACTTACAGTCTACCTGCCAAACCACTGGTCCACCAGGGAGCTGCCTTCTCTGGAGGAGGAAGTGTTTTGCTTTGTTTCTTTTCTTTGCATAAGGATACTCTATGGGCACTGCCTATCTCAGGAACTACAGACTCCAGCATGGAAATGAGCAATAAGAATGTGTTGTCGGGATAGACAGCATTGCACCTCTTCTTGTCCACATTATGAAGCAAGAGTATTGGCCCACAAGACAAAAATAATAATAATAATAATAATAATAATAATAATAATAATAGACTGAGAGGGAACAGTGTTCTGACTCAGGATGAGTCAGCCTTATTTTCCTTCTCAAAATGTGTGTCTTTGTTAGCTCGAATTAGGTTGGCAGCTTCATTAGCTGAATGCCTTAAACAACAAACATTTTACAGTTGACTCTTGAATTATGCAGGGTTTAAGAGTACCAGAACCCTCCATAGTCAAAAATCCATAAGTAACTTTTGAGTCCTCCAAAACTTAAATACTAATAACTAATTATTGACCACTTTACTGATAACACAATTAACACATATTTTGTACATGTAGTATATACTGAATTCTTAAGAGAAATAAACTAGAGAAAAGAAAGTGTTAAGAAAGTCATAAGGGGTTTCCTGGGTGGCTCAGTTGGTTAAGTGTCTGCCTTCGGCTCAGGTCATGATCCTGGGGTCCTGGGATCAAGCCCCACATTGGGCTCCTTGCTCAGCTAAAAGGCTGCATCTCCCTCTCCCACTCCCCCTACTTGTATTCCCTCTCTCCCTGTGTCTCTCTCTGTCAAGTAAATAAATAAAATCTAAAAAAAAAAAAAAATGAAAAAGAAAAAAAAAAAAGAAAGAAAACCATAAGAAAGAGAATATACACTTACAAGACTATACTATAAAAAATCCACTTATCAATGGACCCGTGTATAAATAGACCCATGTGTAATTGGACCCATGCAGTTCAAACCTGTGTTGTTCAAGGGTCAGTAGTATTTCTCACCGTTCTGGGAGCAGGAAGTCTGAGATCAGGATAATAGAAAGGTATAGGTGCGACCCCTCTCCCTGACATGGCCATTCCTTGGTGCACATGCATAGAGAGAAATACTCCTCCTTCCCTTCATGTCCTTGTAAGAGCATTAATCTCATTATAAGGGTCCTACCTTCATGATCTAGTCTAACTCTCCCAAAGGCCTCACCTCCCAGCACCATTGCATCATGGGTTGGGACTTCAGTATATGAACTTAGAAGGACATGAATACTCATAATACCTGAAGTGACTTAGATGGTCACTGTACACTCTACGGAGCATGGGGCCAAGATTACAGAGCCAAACCTCTGGATAATCCTAAGGGAACATAAAGATACAACTGGCACTAAAATTCTATGACCCTGATGCCTGGCTTTGAGAAACAGGAAGGGTCTTTGCCAACTTGCATTGCTACTCTGGTCTGCATTTTTTTTTTTCTTTCATATGTTGCACAATCTATCCTTACAGAGATATATGTAAGTGTAAAGTATGTGGCAAACTTCAGCATGTAAGTCAGCATGTAAATGTATAAATAAAATGGTATTTTGTATTCAAATAATTGACTTTTGAGCTCAAAAGAACTTACACAGGTTATAATTAAGCAATCTTATTTTATAGATTAAAAAATGGAACTTAAAGGATTTTTGCTTTTCTGAATCCCTAAAGTGTGCTTCTTGGGACATTGACATTAAACCAGATGCTTTTGCCTAGATCATAGTCATTCATTCATTCATTCATTCAATAATTACATGTATAGAGAATCCACCATATGCAAAATATGTGCTCTATTGTAGAAGACCAACTGTCACAAGAAAATATAGCAGGCAACAGATATTCCAGGATCAAGACTGGAAAAGACTGGTGGTAACCAGATAGTGATAGAAGGAAAATGGAAAGTTGAGCCTGAGGGAACTTCCTGGTGTCTCATGACTTGAAAGTTCCCATGTGCCCCTGAAAGGATGAAACTAGCAAAGACTTCAGGTCAGGATTAAAAAAAAAAAAAAAAAGACTAGACATTAACACTTTATGATTGAGGAGGACTAGAAAGTTCTGGATGCACATCAGTGATATGAGTAGTATGCAGTGTTGACTCTAGGAGGAAGGAGTTTAGGCTAAACAGTTAATATGGTTGAAAGCAATGTTCTAGAGGCATTAGAATGCTGGGTTACAAATTTTGGGTTTTGGGTTTGTTTTTCAAAAAAAAAAAATGTAAATAGAAATATATCATCCATTAATGCTTAACAGTTTCTGAGCTGTCTCACAGAGAACAGGACCCATTGTCCTGCTTCTCCACAGATCTGACCCTATCATTTCAGCTTTGTTTCAGTCTCTGAAACCTAAGAGATGGGTCAGGAGGTATTCAAAGAGCAGTTTCGTCACGAAGGAGATTTGGTGCTTCTTCTGGTCTCTGGCACAAGCTCTAGCGATTTAACTTACTCATTCTTATGACCAAATATCATTTTCATATAGCTAGTCCAGTAGCTGAGTGTTTATCTGGTTTGTACCACTATATTGTACCCACTATATTATCAAAAATTGTAAAGGGAAATGTAGGGGGAGGGAAGTTCAGACACCCATGACAGCAGAGATTATGTCTGGATTCTTTAGTGTATAGCAAATAGCAAATAACATGTTCAGTGTTGACCAAATGCTAGATTATGCTTTAAATTGGGGAAAGCTACTACTTTCAGGCTAAATCCAGCCCACTCCCTATCTAATTAAATAAAGTTTTATTGAAACACAACACTGCACATTTATATACATACTTACTATGGCTGCTTTTGCTATGTAACAGCAGGGCTGTGTAGTTGTGACAAAGACCACATTGCCCATGAAGCCCACAGTATTACTTTCTGACCCTATACAGACAATGCCTGCCGGCCCTTGTTCTAAATGCCTTTACCACAAATCACTACCTCCAACAAAGTCTTCATTATCCCCAAATAAGCCTCAAACTCATTAGCAGGATCTATATCTTTTCCACTTTTTCCCCAATACATGGTATCATCTCTCTTTCACTCTTTCTTTTTCTTTCTTCTTCTTCTTCTTTTTTTTTTTTTTTTTAAGTAGGCTCCTTGCCCTGTGAAGCTCAACATGGGACTTGAACTCACAACCCCAAGATCAAGACCTGAGCTGAGATCAAGTCAGATACTTAACAGATTAAATAACCCAGGTGCCCCTCCTTATTTCTTTAAATCATTGCCATCCTAGTGGGATGTACAATGGTATCATTTGATTTTTTTGTTTGTTTTCCCTAATATAGTTGCTGATTTTGAGCATCTTTTCATGTGCTTATTGGACATCTGTACATCCTCATTGAGTAAATGTTTATTCAGATTTTGTTTCTTCTTCTTCATTTTTTTTTAAAATTTAGTATCAACTTCTTTGAATTCTTTATATATTCTGGATAGGAGGGTTTTTGTTATTTTTTTTTTCTTTTTGTTTTCTATCAGATACAGGATTTTCAAATGTGTCCCCCCATTCTATGGTGATCTATTTTCTTTCTTGGATGCCAATGTCAATGGCATTATTTTTAACTTCAAATTCCACTTACTTATTTTAGTAGAGGAAAGCAATTGACTTTCGTGTATTAACTTTATTTCTGTGGTCTTATTACAATCACTGACTAGTTTCAGGATTTTTTTGCTAATTCTTTAGATTTCCTGCATAGATGATCGTGTCATCTGCAAATAAAAAACAGTTTTATTTCTCCCTTTTATTTATTTTTCTTGCCTTATGAGAGTAGCAAGGACTTCCAGTATGACACTGAAAAGAAGAGTAATAGGGGACATAGTTACCTTGTATATTATCTAAGTGAAATCTTCAAGTTTCTCATTATTAAGTAGGCCAGCTGTAGGATTTTGTGGATAGTTTACTCAGTTGAGAAAATTCTCCTCATTTCCCAGTTTACTGAGATTTTTTATAAATAGGTGTTAGATTTTGACCTATACTTTTTCTGCATGTATTGATATGATCATGTGATTTTTCTATTTTAGTCAATTGATGTGATGGATTACATTAATTGATTTCCAAATGCTGAACCAGCCTTATAATCCAGAGATGAATTCTACTTGGTTGTGGTATATAACTCTTATTTTGCTTTTTAGAGATTTGATATGCTAATATTTTGTTGAGAAGTTTTATATCTACTTTCATGAGAGATATTGGCCTATAGTGTTCATTTCTTGTAATGCCTATGTGTGGTTTTGATATTATGCTAATACTAGCCTATAGAATGTGTAAGAAGTATTTTGTTTGAGTCTCTCCTTTGAGAAAGTTTGTAGATAATTAGTATACGTTCTTTAAACGTTTGGTAGAGTTCATAAGCGAACTGATCTGGGCCTGGTGCTTTCTTTTCCGGAAAGTTATTATTGATTCAATTTCTTTAATAGATGTTGTCCTATTGAGATTATTTCTTCTTGTGTAAATTTTGGCACATAGTGCTTTTCAAAGAATTGGCCCCATTTCATGAAGATTACCAGATTTGTGGGCAAATAGTTATTCATATTATTTCTTTATCATCTCTTTTTAATTTCCATGGGATCTGTAATAATGTCCCCTCTTTCTTTTCTGATATGAGAAATTCATGCCCTCACTCCTACTTTACTTTTTTTTTTTTTTTTTTTTTTAAGTTAGCCTGGCTAGAGGCTTATTGATTTTATTGATCTTTTAGAAGAACCAGCTTTTGGTTTCATTGATTTTCTGCTTCCAATTTCATTGATTTCTGCTCTGATTGTTATTATTTATTTTCTTCCACTTACATGGGATTGAATCTGATACACTTTTTCTACTTTCCTCTTTTGGAGGCATAGATAATTGACTTTAGGTCCCTCTTTTTCTAATACATGCATTCAATGCTATAAATTTCCCTCTAAGTGCTGCTTCTGCTTGTAGTGCAAGTGCTGGATATTAAGCTTTTCGATTATAATGTAAGTGCCTGACATTAAGCTCTTGATTGCTGAGGCATTCATTTCAAAGGCATTTATCCTGAATAAATATATTTCCAGCTGTATGACACAGCCACTAGCAAAACAATCAGATAAGAAACTAGGCAGCCCCCACCCATAATGTTTGCTGGGTGACGTAGGTAACTGACCTCTTGAATGACCCTGTTTCTCCTACCCCCCCCCAATTCCTGTTCTTATGCTTTAAGTTTGCCAATAAGGAGCGAACTCACAAAACAGTTCATGCCCCAATTTTAGACACTAATAAAGGCAAGACCTCGGGTCTGTGCTTCCTCTGTCTCTACCCACATCCTAGCTGTGTGGCCTTCATGACTTGTGAGTAATAAATCTTGTTCTTTAAAGTTCCTGTTGATTTCTTACTGAAATGTGTTATCCTGCAATCATAATAAGAACCACAAGGGCTGGTCCAGCCACGACATTGGCTTCAGTCTAGAAAATTTCTGTGGGACCTTACCACAAATAATACGGACCCAAGCTAAGTGCCTCAGGCATTCCTAGCCAATGGGATCACTAATAACAGACTGAAACTGACACAACATGGCTGCATCTTACAATTTTTCATGTCACTTTTCATTTTCATTTAGTTTAAGATAGTGTCACATATGAATTGTTTCAATTATGGTCACTCAATTTTGATACTTTTAATTTTTAATTTTAATTTTCTTTTGTGCCATTGTCCTGCCTATAATCTCAAGTATGATGTCACTAAACAGTGAGAAGAGATATTCTCTCTTTTTTTTTGCACATTTTAATTTATTTATTCTTTTTTTTTTAATAAACATATAATGTATTTTTATCCCCAGGGGTACAGGTCTATGAATCGCCAGGTTTACACAAGAGAAGAGATATTCTTAATGGCCCCTAATCTCAAGATGAAAGCATTCAGTCTTTTGTCTGTTAGTATGAAATTATCTTTAGGGTTTTGTAAATTTTCTTTCTCAAACTGAGGAAGTTCTGCCTATTTCTAGTTTCTTGAGTGTTTTTTATTAAAGAAAGCATGGCTGGGGTGCCTGGGTGGCTCAGTGGGATAAAGCCTCTGCCTTTGGCTCAAGTCACGGTCGTGGGGTCCTGGGATGGAGCCCCGCATAGGGCTCTCTGCTCAGTGGGGAGCCTGCTTCCTCCTCTCTCTCTACCTGCCTCTCTGCCTACTTGATATCTCTGTCAAATAAATAAATAAAATCTTTTAAAGAAAGCATGGCTTTCTTTATTATTATTTATATATAATTATTATTATTATTTAAGAAAGTTGGATTTTATAAAAAGTTTTTATTTATCAATGGATATGATCATGTGGTTTTTGTTTGATATTCTATTGATATGCTATATTATATGAATTGATTTTCAGATCTTAAAGCAACTTTGGATTCCTGGAATAAATCCCACTTGGTCATGGTGAATTATGTTTCTAATATGCTATTAGAATAGGCTTGCTTGTATTTCATTAAAGATTTTTATATCTATATGCATAAGATGCATTGTTCTGGAATTTCCTTTTTGTGATTCTTTATCTCTTGCTCTTCTCATCAAATTTTAGTAGATTTTCTTGGATTTTTTTTAACTTTCCCATATAATCATATAATAATTTTCAGATACTATAAATAGTTGTGTTTTTTCCCTATAATTTTCACCAGTTGTGTTTATTTCATTGGTGTCAGCACTCCACAGGAATAAGGTCCTAGAACCTATGCTCTTAAACCAACATGTGATATAGCCCAGTTTTCTCTGGATGCATGATTATTGACTTGAGATATAAATGAATAAATGCTGTTAGGAGTGCCTGATCTATGATGCACATTGAAAGAATTTTCAGCCATGATGACAAGGAGGACTTGAAACACCTTTTAATATAGTGCTTACTGACCTCGACTGTTTTCAAGGTACTATGTGGCTCAGGTGACAACCAGAGCTCAATCTCTGTTCCAAATTTAGACACATCTAAGAATGTCTAAAGTGGAACCATTATACATGAATGGACAAAGAGATTTAGGTGAGCAAATTGTTACTAAAGTAAAAGAGGGTCATTCAGGAGTTATTACTGGGATCGTTTACAAGGGCCATGACTCCATGATCTATTGCACTGAGCAGGACAATTTTAAGAACGAAAAAGAGTGCTAATTATGAAAGAGCATTAATTATGCCATATAATATGCACAAACCATGACTGTTATAGGCAAACCGGGATATGTCTTTATCCTGCTTATACAGCAGGTCTCACACTAAGCATTGCATAGAATAGCAACTTGCCATCAGGCCAACTTCACATAGATCTTACAGCAGAGTGAAGGAGAATATGTTAAGGAAGCACTTATATGGAAATATAATTACAAACTTTGATGAGGGCTATGAAGGAAATGGACTGGGAGCCGTGGGAATGTTTTCCAGGGAAATTACATGTAGGCTGGGGATTCAGGGAAGTTTTCCTTAGGAGGTTTGAACTAATAGCAAAAATATGAATAGGCATTAATTAAATGAACGGGAAGGATGAGAAGAGCTCTAGGCAACAAAAGCAGCAGTTGCAAAGCCCCCAAGCAGAAAGGAATTTGACAGATGCAAGAAGAGGTAAAATGGTTTCAGATGAGGACAAAGAAATAAGCAAATATCAGATTGCAAAATTTCTTCTATGCCACGTTAGAGCTTTGGCAAACCACTAAGGTGTTTTATTTATAACTGTGTGTGCGTGCATGTGTGTGTGTGCGTGTGTGTGTGTGTGTACTACAATGAAGATCTTGAAACAGAGCTCTGAACTTGTAGCAGGATAAAATGATGTGTTTAAAATGTAATTCACCATCACCTGTTTTATAGACAATTGTATACAGCATAAAGCATTGCTGCAATGAACTCAAAATATCTTCCCGAGTTCTAATAACAGGGTCGCCATGTTTTGTGACGCCTCCATGTGCCTGGAGGGAGCAGAGGCTGAAGAACGACATAACCCCCTTTTACTTTTCAACCTGATCATTGTCCCTGAGCAACACGTGAGCTTGTGCACGACACTGGCATTAATGTAAGTTGTTTCCTAGAGGCTAGTTTGTCTTGGTGCCTCACCATGCAGGGTCCCAGATGTGTGAATCGGCAAATAATTAATTGCAGAGTTATTCCTAAAGAGCTGTCATTTGTATTACTGAGTTTTACATAATTACACCTGGTTTCACCACAAAATACCCTGGTCATTTTGAATTGGAGAAGAAATGAAGGAACAAGAAGAAATGAAGGGACAAGAAGTGAAGGAAGAAGTACAGATGTCTCTTCACTTTCCTCTTAGAAAAGACTTAGTCAGCCGTTGTCACAATAATACTGCCTAACAGACCATCCAAGTTCAGCAGCTTTCAATAACACGCTGTTCTCAGCTGATCTAGGCTAAGTGCTTCCTCTTTAGACTGTGGACTTGATTCCTGTCCCCGGGTTGTGTTTAGCTCCATCCCACATGACTCCTTATTTTCTTTGGATCAGCTGGAAAAACAAGGGATCGATTCTCTATCTATCTATCATCTATCCATCATCTGTCTATATTTTTAAAGATATGACTTATTTATTGGACAGAGAGAGATACAGTGAGAAGGGGAAGGAACTCAAGTAGAGGGAGTCAGAGAGGGAGAAGCAGGCTTCTTGCTGAGCAAGAGGCCAGACAGAGGACACAGGGCTGGATCACAGGACCCTGGGATCATGACCTGAGCCCAAGGCAAACCCTTAAAGACTGAGCCACCCAGGTGCTACAAAACAAGGAATATTAATCTCTTGGACAATTACCTGAGCCCAAGATTCCTATATCAACAAGTAGAAAAGATTGCTCTTTCCACAGTGGGAGAGGAATAGAAATGAATACTTGCTGAACAAAAACCTGAATTCTCATCCAGACTAAATCAGGTAATTCCCTACAAGGCCCTTTCAACTGCAAGGCAAACACAGATGCCAATCACATCATGATCATTTCCTCTCACAGGTAAGGTCCCCTAGTCCTTGTGCTAACCTGAACCTAAATTCCCTAAATTTGAATTTGAAAGGAAGTTTTCAAAACTCATCTTTGGAAATTCAAAATGCAAGACCAGAAAGGACTGGCTCTGCATTTAAGATCTGTTAAACTCATCCTTCACTTCTTTACATTCTAAATTTTTTTGAAGTACTCAAAACTGCCAAGTTGTTTTACAATCCTTGGCTTGCTTATAATGTGCCTTTTGCCTGGAACACAGTTGCTGCCCACACCTTTGTCATTCTGACAAATCCATTCTCATCTTTCAAGACTCAGATCAAGGGCTCTTTCCTTGGCATGTTTTCAGTGTTTGGACGTTAGGAAGTGGTTAATAGTTTTGCTGCTGTTGTTGTTGAATAAATAATCATCTTTCTACATTTAATTAAACTGAGTCCCAGAAAGTATAACTGACTTATTCCAAATCACACAGCATGTAGTCTGCTAAAAAAAAAAAAAAAAAAAAAAAAAAAAAATCATCCAGAAGCAGTGACAGCTGTAAACTGCAGTCCTTAACAATATGAATTTGTTTGTGTCCTTTTAGAGACCAGCTCTTAGAAAATTGGTTGGTTCTTAGAAAATCAATTGACTTGAGAGGTCTTGATTTTAATATCATGTCTTTAATAATTTAGGACCATCATACTTTTAAAGTCCCTACCTTCCTTTTTAACCAGTAACTTAAAGTAGATTTTCCTCTTCTTGGTTTTTTATTCTATCAAAAGGCATTCTGAAGAAGCATGCATCTCAAATAAGCTCAGGAGAAGAGGCAGGGCGAAGCCTGCTGTCAGATAAGGTTTATGGCATGGTACAGGGTATTTGGGCATTTGAATGGAAGTGACCAAGAGCAGGACAAAGCAAAGTTAACCTTAGAGATATCTGTTGTTTTTGCCTCCCTGGGACATAGTCATCCTTACTTTGCCTTCATCACTCTGTAACTCCTCACGTATACTTCTCTACCTCTCGAGACCAAGGAGTTCAAACAGAATTACTCCCCACATAACTAAGTTCCAGGAGAGGCATGGTACTCTGATCTGGGAAATAAGTATATCTATCCTCCGTGGCCAAGAAAGAAAGAACTCTTGACAGAAACCAATCCAAGAAGATTCAATTCCACAACTTTTCCTAGAACTCCATAGTTCTAGGAAATGATAGAGAATCATCATTTCTGTTGATCTTGAACATGATACACTTTTAACAGTGCAAGCAGCTTCTCTTCTGTGACATTAGATCACCACGACTGACAGTTGGAGAAGAAATAAATCTTTAAAAGACATTGGAAGTGGTAATAAAGCCAGACCACTGGTAGGGGTTCTCATGTATGTGAGCTAAAATTTCCCATTTTTTCTTACATAGTTTGAATTGGCTTTCTGAAACATTCAAGTATGAGTGAGGTCTTTTCCTGAATGGGAACTCTGCAAGGCTAGTCTCAGGAGCCTATGAGAGGAGAGTTAGTTCAGGCATGTGGGTTATGGGCCATCCCTGGTAGCAGGCATGTGGTAGAGATCCACAGGGTCTGATGGATAAGGGAGAGTTTCAACAAAAGATTCAGCAGGGAAATATCATTTTAATTGCTAAACCCCCAATCTTTTGCATAGTACCTTAGTGTTTATGGTACACTCTACCTACACTGCATGTGTAGGTACACATGCAGTTAACATCCTACAAAGGATGTGCTGTGTTCTTGAGGAAAATCACAGACATTAGCGTTAATTATGTTTGTTTGTTTTCTTATCCCTTCCCAAATTTTATTCAGTTATTCAAATGAAATGTGAATAATGTCAACACCTTAGCTCAAAACTCATTTTTTAAAGGATTTTATTTATTTATTTGACAGATAGACATCACAAGTAGGCAGAGAGGCAGGCAGAGAGAGAGGAGCAGGGGAACTGAAGATAAGATAAGAAATATCTACCAGAAAAGTCAGTACCAATAGCCAGTTTCCACAGTCAATACTCAGAGAGACCATGATTTTACTTTATTTGTATGACCAGGAAATCATAAATCTAGAAGTCTAGCCCACACCTTTTGGCTACTAATTGATGTCATGTTCCTTATAATATGACACATGGGAGATGAAATGAAGCAGAGAGCAGATAGTGACAGATAGTGACACTTAACCCTAAACAGAAAGAAAACGTGAGTGGCTTGGTGGTAGACTTCTACTGGGGGACTAAGACAGAAGCCTAGTAATTGAAACTGAGAAGTTGAGAATTGGGCACAGAAATATGACAAGAAATTACATTTTCAAAAAATTTTTGGATTACTAGAGAGTCTCAGCCAATTTTAATTTAAATATTTTATTTATTTATTTGACAGAGAGAAAGATCACATGTAGGCAGAGAGGCAGGCAGAAAGAGAATGGGAAGACTCCCTGCTGAGCAGAGAGCCCAATGTGGGGCTCGATCCCAGGATCCTGAGATCATGACCTGAGCCAAAGGCAGAGGCTTAACCAACTGAGCCACCCAGGCGCCCCCCAATTTAATTTTTTAGAACTAAAATGTTGAAGGTAAGGTAAAGTACCTGTACAGAACGGACATTTAGTACGTGCTTATTATTTTTCCTGTAGAGAGAATTAAGATCTAAAGGATTACTACATGTAAAGCTTCAGAAGTAGAAGGTAATAGGACATGTTTGGGGAATGACAAGTAGTTTGGGTGCAATTAAGGTAAAGTAAATAGAAATGTGAAAAACGAAGAAGATATGTTAGTTGAGGCCAGTGTGCAAGGGTACATGAGATACAAAGGATGTGCTGTGTTCTTGAGGAAAATCACAGACATTAGCGTTAATTATGTTTGTTTGTTTGTTTTCTTATCCCTTCCCAAATTTTATTCAGTTATTCAAATGAAATGTGAATAATGTCAACACCTTAGCTCAAAACTCATTTTTTAAAGGATTTTATTTATTTATTTGACAGATAGACATCACAAGTAGGCAGAGAGGCAGGCAGAGAGAGAGGAGCAGGGGAACTGAGCAGAGAGCCTGATGCAGGACTTGATCCCAGGACCTTAGGGATCATGACCTGAGCTGAAGGCAGAGACTTTTTAACCCACTGAACCAACCAGGCATCCCTCAAAACTCATTTTTTATCTGGTAAGAAAGAGAGAGTTGGGTCATTAAAGCGCTTATGCAGCTTTTCTTTTAATCACCTGCTTAATATATTTTAGTCATTCATCAAAGGGAATCACAGAAACAATTTTCTAACTGGTGTCTACTTGAGGCCTGCTAGGGAAAAATCTAACAGTTGATCTTCCCAGGAGAATTTTGAAGCTGGATTTCCAACAGAGCATAGTTCAGATCTGCCATAGAGAGCCTGTGTGATCTTGGGAAAATCATTTTCTCTTTCTCAACTTGAGTCTCTTTACTCTGAAAATAAAGGACTTGAATTTAAAGTCAACTGCAATAAATGGTCCACTCGGTATCCAATCCTCAGAGCACCATTGTCATTAGGAGTAAATAGAGCTTTTGTTCTCAAGACTCAAGGATTTTGGGGCACCTGGGAGGCTCAGTTGGTTAAGCAACTGCCTTCAGCTCAGGTCATGATCCTGGAGTCCCAGGATCCGGTCCTGCATCAGGCTCCATGCTCACTGGGGAGTCTGCTTCTCCCTCTGAACCCCTCCCCCATTCTCTCTCTCTCATTCTCTTTCTCAAATAAATAAAATATTAAAAAAAAAAGATTCAAGGATTTTGGCAGGGTCATAGAAACATCCCCCAAGTGCCCTGGGTTTATAAGATAAAGCCAAATAGACTCCTGTCTGGGAAGCAGGTGACACCAGGATTATGTGCATTAAAATTGCCTCATGATGACCCTGGGCCATTGACTTCACTCAAAGTTGATTCTTAGTGAAGAGGCCACTTTAATTTTTGCTTGGTTGATCTTATTATTTTTTTTTCCTAATTAACTGGTTATACTTTTCATGTGATTGGACACAGATTCATTAGAATCAGGTCACCTGACAGGTTTCATTCTCCTTTGATTCACCAGTGCAAACTTCTGTATTTGAAGGTGGAAATACTACAACTGAAGCAATAAATACAGTGATTTGTTTACAAATAAATTGGCTTATGAATAGAATGCATATTTAGGGAGGTCTTCAAGCCCAGGGTTAAGGGCTAATCATCACTGCTTATTTACACTTTCTGTAGAGGGAAGCCCCCCCGGCCCCCCTCGAATCATTTGCTTTGGCGCAAAACCAGGATATGTGAGTCGCTCCACTGCAAAGACATTTGTAACACCTGAGGCATGAAACAAGATTAGGCCAATCTAGCCTCTGCATCTGACCTGAAACTTTCTTTCACTTATATTTATTCTTGCCATTTAGGATGTATGGTTGATTTTGAACATTTCTTTCAGAATTTTTTACAAGCTGGTACAGCTTTAGACATAGGACACATAGGTAAAAGTATTTGTAACATATGTTTTACTGTTTACCTAAAGACAGTGTAGGATATTTACAGATAGACTTAGGGATTTTCCATTTACAGCTTGTGTCAATAGCCTGCTCTCAACTTTTTCTCTGCTGTTACGGGCTGAATAATGTTCCCTTAAAATCCTAACCCCCAGGACCTCGGAAGGTGACTGAGTTTAGTTACAGGAACCTTGAAGAGATAAGTAGGGTAAAATGAGGTCATATGGACAGGTCCTGATCCAACATGAGTGGTGTCCTTATAAGAAGAGGAGATTATGACACAGGCATGTGCAGAGGGACGGCCATGTGAAGACACAAGAAGGCCGCCATCTGTAAGGTAAGGGGAGAGTCCTCAGAAGAAATCCAACCTGCTGACATCTTGATCTTGGACTTCCAGCCTCCAGAACAGTCAGTTTTCTCTAGAGGCTAAGAGAGTGGCATATAACTGATTCTCCCTTAGAATGAAGCAACCTCCTCTACATGTTAATCTTGGATTTGTAGCCTCCAGATGACAAAAATTATTTTTCTGTTTTAAATCATCTGATTTGTGGGAGCTTCTTGCAGCAGCCCCTGGGAAATGGATACACAGCTAACCAAGAAAGTATAGTCTAGTGCACCCTGAGAGCTTCTAATCTCTTGTGATTAACTGTATTTTGCATAAATGGTAGTGTTATGGATCAAATGTGGGTGTCTACTCAAAATTCACAATTCATAAATGAAATTGTAACTCCCAAGGTAACAGGGTTAGGAGGTGAAGCCCTTGGGAGGTGATTAAGTATAAAAGAGGCTGGAAAAGGATTTCTTGTCTCTTCAGCCATGTGAGGACATGGGGAAAAAAGATAGTCACTTATCCAAAAAGTTCTCACCAGACATAGGCTCTGCCAGAGCCCTGATCTTGGACTTCTGGCCTCCAGAGCTACGAGAAAAGCAAAACAAAACAAAAACTTCTGTTACTTGTAAGCTACCTAATTTATAGTATTTTATTATTGTGCTGTTATGTAGCTGTCTGAACAGACTAAGACAGGTAGCTACTAAATAATTTATTTTCTCTTAACTCTTTGCTCAAAGACTGCCTGTGTTCTTTGCACTCCACATCTTGCCTTGACTTTTGTTTGTTGGTTTGTTTCCATTGAGTTCTGTGTCTTTTCATGTAAAAAATCTGTATAAAATATTTTACAAGATTCCATCTTTTGTCCAGATTCTGGGTAGCGATTAGCCACGTTGCCATGATGAACAATTTGCATACTTCCTTCTGTGCATGTACAGACCTCTATCTGGTTGGATGGAATTGCTAGATTTAAGGCATGTAAATGCTTTATGTGAAAAGAAAATGCACACTCTTCCAAAATAGATTAGGGGTCTACATTCCCATCAGCAATGAGGAGTGAGTTTGAATAATGTTGCAAATTTTACGTGACATTTACATTTCTTCTCTATGAATTATCTGTGCATGACCCTTGTTCCCTTTTCTATTAGTTCTTTGGATTTTTCTTGTCATTTAGATTACACACACACACACATACATACATATGTGTGTATACATATATATATATATATATATATATATATGTATATAAATATATATATGGAATATTATCCCTTTATGGAGTCTGTTGCCTTCAAGGTATGTTTTTGCCTTTCTAAATCACCCTTCATTGTGATTTAGAGGTTTTTCTTTTCATTTTAAGTGGTGTGGCATGCTGATATTTTCTATTGTGATTAATTCACTTGATGATCACTCAGAAAACTTGTCTCCATTCACAAATTGTATCATTAGTTGCTTATATTTTTCCTAATTTTCAGAAGTTATTATTTTTTTTTTCCATTTTTTGCCATCTGGGATGTAGTTTAATGTGTGGCATGGGAGAAAGACCTAACTTTAATATTTTCCTCAAATAGCTACATAATCATCCAATTTTATTTTGGAATAGATGTCTCTTTCTTCATGGTTTTAAATTTTCTTTTCTATATTGCTCTTTTATTTTGTTTCTTTTGCTAGGTTTATTATTAACCTATTTGCTATATCCACCTGCATATCTATTCCTCTTCTATAATCAAACATCTAAATAATCATTGCTTTATAATAAGTTTTAAAAGCTAGCACTGGTATCACTCTCTTATTGGCCCATTTTCCCTACTTCCATGTGCCTCAGTGGATTGACTTCAAGATCATTATGTTAAGATTTAAAATAGATTGTGGGAATGTGTGGGTGACTCAGTTAAGTGGTTAAGCCTCTGACTCTTGGTTTCAGCTCAGGTCATGATCTCCTGGTGCTGTAGCAGAGTCGCGCAGCGGAAGTGTGCTGGGCCCATGATCTCCTGGTGCTGAGATTGAGCTAGCTTGGGCCTCTGTGCTCAAGGGTGGGTGTCTGCTTGGGATTTTCTCTCTCTGCACCCCACCCCCACAATGTGCATGCACTTTCTATCTTTCTCAAATAAATAAATATTTTTAAAAAATTTAAAAAAATAAAGTAGATTGTATAGGATAGTATTTATAAGTAAATCTATAACGTAAAGTAGACATGTTAAGCTGCCAGGAATGAGCCCTAGAATATGGTGTGCTGTGTGTGTAGCCACATTTTATTTTCTGTTCTGGAAAATGAAACATCATCTCTTATAGGATGGATTATTGCTTCTGTTGCCACTTTATCACCTCTACTTTTGTGATGTCTATTCTGGGTAATTTGGACTTCTGTTCTCTGTTCCATGAATGTGTGAATTTCCTCAGTACCATCCTTACCTAGCTTTCTGAATATCAGGGGGCATATCCCCATTTTCATTAGTGTCCCTAAGTATGTGTTATTTAGTATTGGTTTGGGTTCAATAACCATTTTATATGTTTTGTAGCTACAGCATGTTGATGTCATTGCATTTTTAACTTTATTTATGACTATAAAACTTTTATTTATGACTATATAATTTTTCTTTCTAACCTTTATCTCAGTTGATGTTATTCTACCATAACACCTGCTTATCATCTGATTCACCAATTTTTTCCCCCATGAGGATAAATATGGAGGTTTGTTTGTTTTTTTAAAAGGCAACCCACCTTGATGCATTTTATTAATGATCATGAGTGACTTTTTTTTTAAACTTGTATCGGTTTCCTGTAATAAATCTTTTTCTATTTACCTGATATCCCACTAAATCTTCTTTTGATTTATTTGTTTCTGTTTCACAGTGCCCATTCCATTTTTTTGTTTTGTTTGATTTTCACATACTCTTCTATGTATCCTGGATCCATGTTTGCAAACATGTCAGGACCCAGAGTTTGATTACTTGCACCCGCGGTGACTGCAAATCCTGTTTGCCTACTCAGACTGATTTATTACTGTTTCATAACGTCCTGTCCAGTGGAGAATTTGTCTGAGATTTTTTTAAATTTTAAATTAAGTATTAATATTTGCATGACATAAACCAGAACTGGTTTCATGAATAACTCCTTCATATTTTTAGCTTCTGTCCTGATCTCCTGTAGGGGTGTGTGTGTGTATCTGTGTGTGTGTGTGTGTAGGTGTGTGTGTGTGACACATGTAGAATGAGGACACTTTTCACTCAGTTAAACTGATAAGGCTTTCCCTTTCTTCAGTCTTTCCAGGTCAAGCAAAGGACCATCTGTGTCTCAAGGTCAGTTTGCAGGGCACTTGGAGACATGGCTAAGGAAAATTCTCACTCCTTCCTTAAGGTGGGAGAAGAAATGTTCAAAGTAGGTGCTTCTGCAAACTCTTGATGCAGCAGGAAATACTGATTGTTTTACCTTCCCTGTGTGGGTGAGAATTATTGCGTTGTCAGGCTGCAATCCCATAGATAGCAAATGGGTAAAGCTATAGGATTCTTATTTGTGAAATATGCACAGAAAATAAAGGTTGAAGATTCCTCAGTATAAAAGTATATAAAGCACGTTCTAAATGTTCTTGCTGCACTAGTTTTATTCTTTTATTATAGGATACAGATAAAAATAGCAACCAATTAATGATGTAATTGGTAGTACTTATATATTTCAATAAGCTGCTCTGATAGCACTGAGTGGAAAAATTAAAATTAAAACATCCATTTTTAATAAAAAAATAATTTCTTAATTTCCATGTATCAAAATTTTGCCAATGAACCAATAATTTGCACAAAATGCTCATCAAGTATGACCACCTGCAGCCATGGTGCACCTCTGCTCATATGAAAGGTGGAAGACGTGTCAACATCTACTTCAAAGAATGGCTTTTCTTTTACAAAAACTGCACACAAGGACTTCAAATAGAAACTCAGTTAGTTCCACTTCAGTGGGTTTTATCTGTATCACAGAATCAAGAAAAGCTTTTGAAATATTTTTTTTTAGGAACAAGCATTTGACAATTTTGTGAATGCCGCTGTAAATTCAGTTAAAATGCGGTGATAAAAATGGCATTATGTTTGCATAGTGCTAATGGTAATATAAATTTTACTAGGACACCACTTCACAGTAGAACAAAGTTGTTACCTAATTGGGACACCTACAAAGCAGAAATGTAGCTGGAATTGCTTGTGGTACATCTATGAATTATAGTTTAGTCCAAACAGCAACATTTTACCAATTGAAATAAAGGCTATACTTACTTGCCAAAAGTACAAATACATTTATATAAAAAACATTTAGAGTAATTGTACTACAAGATATTGTTATGAGACTGGTGTGGAATAAAACAAATATACGCTTAATATATGTTGTTTCTTTGCTGCTCATTTTCAATATGACTTTAAAAATACTACAAGTCACTTTATAACTTATTTTAAGCATCCTAAGGTAAAAATGAAGATTTTAAAATAAATTTTTTTAAGGTTTTTTTCTTTTTTTTTTAAATGGAGAGAGAGAGAGGGAACATAAGGGGGGGGGGGGGGTGCGAGAGGGAGAAGCAGGCTTCCCGCAGAGCAGGGAGCCCGAAAGAGCTCGCCTGGAATCATGATCTGAACTGAAGGCAGATGCTTAACCACTGAGCAACCAGGCATCCCTAAAAGAAATTCTTTAAATTTTCTTTACTTTTTTTTTTTCCAAAGCAATTAGTAATTTTTATTGCAGTGTTTACTAGTTGGAACTTAAAAACTTCAGAGTTTGAGGCTTTTAGCCAACTGCTATCTTGCAAACAAAAAACCTTGAATTTATTTTTACAACAGTGAGGGAAAGAATCAACAAAATAAGTAATGAGTTTGATATTTAATTTTGATATTATATAATTACACTTTGTGTATTTTAACTTTGGGGAAGCATGTTTAGAAGGAGCCCCTATATTTTATTGGATAATTGATATTCTCCATTAAATGGAATGAATTTCAGAAGAGTTATGATTTTGCTACAGCTTAATTTGATGAAACAAATAACCTCTGGACAAAGTAATTGACTGGTTTCTTATAAAAATATTTGTCAAGTAAATGAATTTTTACTGAGGAGAAAAAAGGCAGTACGTTTGAACAAGAACATATTTAGGCTAAGTATTTAAATATAAGAAGTTAGAAATGAGGATATATTGAATTTAACAAAGTTATTCTCAGTTTGCCATCTTAGTAGTTTATTTAATTAAAAATAATCTGTCCTACAGAGAAGGAGTAATTGAAAGTGTCAACAATTTCAAATTTATTAACCATAAAATACAACTCTGATCATAACTGCATGTGATTTTATGAAAGATGTTAATGTGAGATTATATTGAAAAAAAAAAAAAAACTAGTGCTTTTAAGGAAAGAAAAAAAAAACTGGTAGCATGGTGTTAGAGATAGCTATGGCCACGAAACTGATTCAGGCAGTAGATGTGTACTAAGAATGCTCTGTTTATGTTCTTTTTAACTGATAGTAAATGTAAAAATAATTTTTACTGTGAGGTAGTGTACACTGATATTGTAAATAGATGTTATTTTATTTTCAGAAAGGATTTAACATTTAAAAGCAATTTTTGAGGGCATCTGGGTGACTCAGGCAGTTAAGTGTCTGCCTTCTGCTCTGCTCATGGTCCCCGGATCCTGAGATGGAGTCCCGCATCGGGGCTCCCTGCTCCTCGGGGAGTCTGCTTCTCCCTCTCCTTCTGCCCCACCCACTGCTTGTGCTTGCTGTCTCTGTCTCAATGAATAAATAAAAACTTTAAAAAATTTAAAAATTAAAATTTTTGAAAATAACGCTCTTTTATAAGTCCACCAATATAATGAAACCTGCTAATCAATCAAAAAACATGTGAAAAATACATTTTTCATTCACTACCTCAAAGGGACTTGTTTGAACATAAAACATGCAGTTAGTTAGTCACCACACTTAATTCTTTCATTGTCCACTTGGGGATGGGCAAATGGTCTTCGACTGATGAAATGCTTGCATGCTGTTCCTCTCTATATTGGCATAAGACTTATCTTTTGCTAAATCACTGTTTCTTAAGGCATCACTCAAGTAAACTTCTGTCCAACATCTGAATTATGTGCAAAACATTAGGAGTCCAGATATGGAAGAACTGTTCCAGACACATAGAACCAGAATCAGGGTGGGGAGTAGTGAATTAGCATTTTAACAGTCTTGGATGCCCCAGTCCAGAGAAGCCATGCTGTTTGGGGTCAGAAAATAAGACAAACAGGATAATTAAAAAGTAGGAACGTCGGAAAGACAGGAAAAGGCACCGACATTATGGCTGGTGGAGAGCAAAACCTCAAGTGACCAAGATGTGATGCTTTTAAGGAGAGAGGGAACTGGTAAAATGCCATGCTATGTAGTTGTTTAGGAACTATCAGTGAGTCTTTTTTTAACCTATGTTTTATTAAATTCTCAAGAAAGTATCCAGATTGCAAGGGATTAAAGAGCTTCTGCTATTCCCCATGATACAAATTCCCAAGCTCCTTGTAGTTTTCCCATGAGAATCCTGGGGATGCTTTTCTTTTCTTAGAACTGACCACTCAGCTAACAGGGACCGTCCAGGAGCACCCATCACGAACGGGGCCAAATGGTCCTCTGTTCCTTCTTCTCCGGCAGAACTGAGAGTACACCTATGATGTAGAAAGTCTAGAACTTCAAACTGCAGAGTGCTTTGAGGAGGGCAGGAAAATGCCTTTTATTTTATTATTTATTTATTTAGTATATATTTTTATATATTATTTTTAATAAATTTATTATTTGTTATTTATTATTTATTTATTAAAGATTTTAACTTTTTTATTTGATAGATATCACAAGTAGGCAGGGAGAGAGGTGGGGGGCGGGGAGAAGCAGGCTCCCTGCTGGGCAGAGAGCCCAATGTGGGGCTTGATTCCAGGACCCTGAGATCATGACCTGAGCGGAAGGCAAAGGCTTATCCTACTGAGCCACCCAGGCGTCCCTTTTTATTTTATTTTTTAAGGATGTCTCCACATCCCTGCATAAGGAGAGGAAAAAAAAAAAATAGATTCTCTGCTGTAAGTGTTTCACTGCGCAGTTTTTCAAATTAATGCAGTTTAACTATTACATTAACTTAATGGCTATTTTCCCCTACTTTAACCATGTTAAATGTGCCGGCAATAATGAGCTTCATGCCGTCTCTTTCAAGTCTCAGAGGCATCTTTAGAGCTGCTGCTTATCTCCTGGATCATAAAGCTGCATAATTTAGTATTCAAACAATTCATTTAAAACTGAAGCCCTCAGAATTACCGTAAAATTAATCAGAACAAAGTCATCTTAACCCATCAGTTTGGTTTATCTCTAGTTAGCAAAATTTTAAGAGAAACTGAGATAAATAAAAACGTTGACCGAGCTCCAGTTTTCTTTTGGGTAGAATCCTCTATTCCCAGAGATACCAATATAGGTCTTGATGAAGGCTGTGGGTCACCGTTGTAATGATCCCTTTATAATTGTGATAAATCAGGACTTTAATCTTGTTCCATGTCATTAACTCCAGAGCTACTTCTTAGCTATACATTGTTTTATTCTCATTCCTATTTTCATAATATCAAACATTTATTGAGGGTTCATATTATGGCAACCCCTGAGCTCAAGTTTTTCTATGCATTAATTCATTTAATCCTCAAACGAACCCTGTGGGTTAGTGACTAATGTAAACCCCCGCTTTGGAAATAAAGAGACTGAAGCACAGAGTCACTGACAGGCTTCCCAAGGCCACATCACAGACAAATCATAGAGCCAGCATCCAGAATCGGGTGGTTTGTCTTCCTCAAAGCCAGTTCTCCCAACCACCCACTACACTTCCACTTCGGAGGAAAATTTAGCATCTTCCTTCGGATAATACTTTTAGAGCATTGGCTAAAACGTTTTGGCTTCTAAATGATACCATTTTGTTACTCAGAGGCAGTGTTGTGGAATGTAAAAGACCCAAGCTTTGAGGTCAGATAAATCCTAGATTCACTCTGACTCTGCCCTCCTCACTGCCTAAGTGACCTCCCATCTCGTAGCATTTCAAAGCTCTGGCATCTGCAACCAAAAACAAAACAAAACAAAACAAAACCCCTCAGAGATAATGATTACTACCTCACACTTCTATTTCTAGAATAAAAGATGAATTGCAAAACCACAGTGTTAGGTAAGAAGTGGTCTCACGAGTCTACTTTCCTCTCCACCTTGCTCCTTGCTATTATTCGAGGGGTCTCAAATGGACCCAGGCAACCTAAGAACTGTTATTTAGGGATGGCACTTGAGAAAAAAAGTGGGCAATCTGCGTCTAACCCATCTTCCCCTCTCTTTTGCACAGCATTCTTCTTTCTCCCCCAGCAGGATGGTGTTCTCATTTTTTTGCCAGCAAATAGGAAGTAATATTTCCTTGCAGGCAATTAGTATTGGACTTAGAGATCCCTTTTGTAATGCCATCATATTTTAGCCTTCCAGAAATTCTGTGAAGGAAAACATTGCCACCCCATATGTAAATAAGAAATCTGACCCCGCTGCTTGAGTTGCTTTCAAAACCAACCCCTAAGGAGAGTTAATCCAGAGTTTTAATCAGCTCATCCAATTTTGCATAGCTTCCTCCATACCAAACTGGCTCCAGGATTGTCTCTGCCTTCTTAATTCTAGGGACTGTGGTGGGTGTTATGTTGGACACAAAGCTAGGCAGGTGGTCTTCCTTTATAAAGTTTAAGAAACTTCTCTCCCATTAATATGAGATTCCCCATTCCTCCTTACCAGTGTTCCTCAGGCAGCCTTTGATCTCTGAGTTCTGTTTTAATCTGCATAGAACAGAGAGAAAAATAAAGTTGCAAGCTTTCACCTACATTTAAGTAGAAAAACAAAGACAATGCATATACAAACACAAAATAGTGACCAAAAACAAACAGACAACTTCTCTTTTTTGTGACCTTTTTCAAAAGCGCATCTGCATTTGTTAATTTCTTGGACCTTAAATGACAATCTGGCAGAATGGAAAAAGTTGGCCTTTTCCTATTCTCAGGGAGAAAAACAGGGACTGTGTCTTTGCCCAAGGCCTCATACATTCTAGATTGCCAAAAGGAAACCTTTCTATCTTTGGTCACATTGGAAAGGCTGGGAAGCCGTGACCTCTATCTGCACAGCCTTCCTTGCAGAGAGGGCTCCTGGATGACTCCGGAATACCAGGGAGGCAGGACGGGGTCCATCACCCTGTGGCCCAGGACAGTGGACACATGAGGTCTTCTCACAGCAGCTTTTCAGAATTACTTCTTCTGCTTGATTAGCGTTGAGAAGCTGACGCCCTAGGGTTTTCCTCGTTTGACTTCCTGATCCCAAGACTCAGTTCCAAGGACTATTTACTGCTGCGAACTCCTTTTGGAATAGCCCCCCTGGCGCTCCTGGTGGCAATAGATCCTCTAGGGGATGTTTGGTATCCCTCCAAACTTGCTTCTTCAGGTTTTCCAGTTTTGTAAGCACCTAATTCCCTATGTTGAATCCCTTCCTGCTAAAGACTTCAGTGGTCTCTCTTTCCTGCACTGAAATCATATACAAATTTAGGTAAGAGATCTACATTGCTCCTAGGACCTCTGGAGGCAATGCTTTAATGCATTTCAGACAAAAGGAAAGCTAATACCTAAATCTATGGAGAAGCAACAATGTACTTTGCATTAAAAACAAAACAGAACAATTCTTTTCCTATTTAACTTGCCTGGAGAACTTCAGGTCTTCTTAGAAATATTAAAAACAAACAAATCCCAAAACCAATGGTTATAAAATAAAGAAAAACATGCAGGATATCCTTCTTTGCCCTTGGGCAAAGTATACTCGTAATGACCCTTTGGATTTATATATCATATTACGTTTTATGAACCCTTTATAATACCTCATTCAGTTCATGCGACAGGCCTCTGGAGGTAAGCATGGGAACATGGCGGCAATTACAACACATTCTTCCTATTAAGAAACAGGACCTTCAGGTGGGGTCATGTTGTTATGCTCCCTCCTTGCAGCCATAGATTTAACACCTGGTGATGTCTAGCACAGAAGCACATAGTGAAAGCTTAATGAATTTATGAATCTATGAATTAAATTCTGGGAGGCTAGGTATCTTACCATGGTCAGAGTGCGTAAATGGTAGAACCAAGATTTCAGAATCCAGACCCTATGCTCATGCAATTATAGCAGAGAAAAGTCATTAATTACATTCACATGATTCCTTGAAAGCCTACATAATGCCTTTTAGATGGAAGAAAACTGCTGTAGGGCCAGTTTCTATGATCCCATAAAAGTTCTAAAGTTAGACTTAACTCCTGGGTCTGCTACTTATTATTAGCTCATGACAATTTCCCTGAGCCTCAGTTTCAATAGGTATAAAATGAGAGTAGTAATCGCCTCTTTATACTCAGTAACTAAGAGACCACTCATGGGTGTGTCCATTGTTAGCTGGGCACAAATCTCATAATCCTTATTGTTTACATTAAAACAAAAACAAAACAAAACAAGAAAAACAACAGAGGTAAAGAGCGTGGAATCAAATGGGCTGAGTGCTGATTGGGATGCATTGGCATTCTTCCAAAGTCTTCATTTACTGTTTATAATTTATATAGAGCACATAACACCCACAGCATTTTAAAGCTTATGCAAATGTAGTTTAAATGTATCTAGTATATGGAGGAGGTTGCTATCTCCCACATGTCTGTCTTACTGTAGCAGGGAAAAAAAAAAAATCACTCTTCCCTGCCAAGATCCTGAGTTAGAGCCTTCTCAGGATGCTTATCCACCTTGTAGGGTAAAATGAGCCACAGATCAAATGCTGGGGGCATTTGAGTCCGACCCTCAGACAGGTCTGCTCGGTATTCTCCAGCAATTCAAACACTTGGTTGGATTGAGATTTCATTCTTTATAAAATGAAAAAGTTGGATTTCATTTCTAAGTTCATGTAGTGCTATGACATTCTTCAACTTCAGATTGTATGTGAGTGTGTGTGTGTGTGTGCGTGCACATACTGTATCTTTGTGTTTTTTATTTATTTATTTATTTTAGGTATACTTTCTAGAGGTTCATACAAAATTCATTTATTTTGCAATCTCAGCTATCATCTGATTCTTATAGCAAAGTGGAAATCCTTACTGAAAGAGGAACTGGAAACTGTCTGAAAATTACTAAAATAAATGGGTAGTCCCTTTATAAAGGTGCACACAAGTGAAAGGCCTTGCCTTGGTTCTCTGAAATTTCCAGCCCTTAAGTTATTATCTGAAAACATCCCTGGCAGATGTAGCTTGCATAAGAGCATACAATTAGAGACAGAGCTGGTCTTCCAGACTGTTACCAGCAATAATCACCAAATCCCAAATAAATGAAGAGGTAATATTGTCTAAGATTATCAAACTCTGTGGTGTCAGATCATAACTTCATTATTTTAGATTTCAGTTTGTCCTTTTTTCTCAGGTTAGAGACTTATCTCAAGAAAAACTCAATCCTGCATATTCTTCCTTCCCTGTTGTAGGCATGATCGAGTCTAAATTCCCAAGTAGATGAGAGGGAGGACTTAATTTAGTGCTTAATCTAAATCTCCAAGTGGTATCATGGCCTGGAGGAAGAGAGTGCCCCTGATGGGCAGCTGCCATGTTGCCTCATGGCAACCCGGCACCTGCTGACGTAAGCAGGGCTCTCTCTTTTACAGCTCTTCATGTAGGGGACGCCTGAGACTACTGAGTCCCCATCCGTTTTCCTATGTCAAGATGCATGTTGACATCCTCATGGGGATCACCTTGCCTAATCACAAAGCCCCTGACAGGCCACAAATTACCTCTCTCAGCTAAGTTTTGTACTTCTCCAACTCTGGGTTTGCAGTCTCTGGAAAGGCAGGCTACTGAGTACAGCTGTGTCCTTGCATCCTGTGCTCCTAGGCTGAGGACCTCTGCAAGAGCTTCAAGTGACAAGATGGCACTTGTGATTTCTACTTGCAGATTCCCACCTCAATGGGAGATCCCATTGCTCTTTCCCACCCTTGGAGCTGTGCTCTGGGGATAGGAATCTGATAAGGAGTAGTAGCAGGAGTCCCATCTGCTGACATGATTCTTTATATGGAAAACACAAAAGACTCCACCCCCAAACTACTAGAACTCATACAGCAATTCAGCAATGTGGCAGGATACAAAGTCAATGTACAGAAATCAGTGGCTTTCTTATACACTAACAATGAAAATACAGAAAGGGAAATTAGAGAATCGATTCCATTTACTATAGCACCAAGAACCATAAGATACCTGGGAATAAACCTAACCAAAGAGGTAAAGGATCTGTACTCGAGGAACTACAGAACACTCATGAAAGAAATTGAAGAAGACACAAAAAGATGGAAGACCATTCTATGCTCTTGGATCAGAAGAATAAACCTTGTTAAAACGTCTATACTGCCTAGAGCAATCTATACTTTTAATGCCATTCCAATCAAAATTCCACTGGTATTTTTCAAAGAGCTGGAGCAAATAATTCAAAAATTTGTATGGAACCAGAAGAGACCCCGAATCGCTAAGGAAATGTTGAAAAACAAAAATAAAACTGGAGGCATCACACTACCTGATTTCAAGCTTTCCTACAACTGATTTCAAGCTTTCCTACAAAGCTGTGATCACCAAGACAGCATGGTACTGGCATAAAAACAGACACATAGACCAGTGGAACAGAGTAGAGAGCCCAGATGTGGACCCTCAACTCTATGGTCAAATAATCTTCGACAAAACAGGAAAAAAATATACAGTGGAAAAAAGACAGTTTCTTCAATAAATGGTGCTGGGAAAACTGGACAGCTCTATGTAGAAGAATGAAACTCGACCATTCTCTTACACCGTACACAAAGATAAACTCAAAATGGATAAAAGACCTCAACATGAGACAGGAATCCATCAGAATCCTAGAGGAGAACATATGCAGTAATCTCTTTGATATCAGCCACAGCAACTTCTTTCAAGATATGTCTCCAAAGGCAAAGGAAACAAAAGCAAAAATAAACTTTTGGGACTTCATCAAAATCAAAAGCTTCTGCACAGCAAAGGAATCAGTCAAAAAAACAAAGTGGCAACCCATGGAATGGGAGAAGATATTTGCAAATGACAGTAGAGACAAAAGGTTGATATCCAGGATCTACAATGAACTCCTCAAACTCAGCACACACAAAACAGACAAGCATATCAAAAAATGGGCAGAAGATATGAACAGACTTCTCTAATGAAGACATACAAATGGCTATCAGACACATGAAAAAATGTTCATCATCACTAGCCATCAGGGAGATTCAAATTAAAACCACATTGAGATATCACCTTACACCAGTTAGAATGGCCAAAATTAACCAGACAGGAAACAACATGTGTTGGAGGGGATGTGGAGAAAGGGGAACCCTCTTACACTGTTGGTGGGAATGCAAGTTGGTGCAGCCTCTTTGGAGAATAGTGTGGAGATTCCTCAAGAAATTAAAAATAGAACTTTTCTATGACCCTGCAATTTCACTCCTGGGTATTTACCCCAAAGATATAGATGTAGTGAAAAGAAGGGCCATCTGTACCCCAATGTTTATAGCAGCAATGGCCACTGTTGCCAAACTGTGGAAAGAACCAAGATGCCCTTCAATGGACGAATGGATAAGGAAGATGTGGTCCATATACACTATGGAGTATTATGCCTCCATCAGAAAGGATGAATACCCAACTTTTGTAGCAACATGGACGGGACTGGAAGAGATTATGCTGAGTGAAATAAGTCAAGCAGAGAGAGTCAATTATCATATGGTTTCACTTATTTGTGGAGCATAACAAATATCATGGAGGACATGGGGAGTTAGAGAGGAGAAGGGAGTTGGGGGAAATTGGAAGGGGAGATGAACCATGAGAGACTATGGGCTCTAAAAAACCATCTGAGGGGTTTGAATTGGCAGGGTGGTGGGAGGTTGGGGGACCAGGTGGTGGGTATTATGGAGGGCACAGATTGCATGGAGCACTGGGTGTGGTGAAAAAATAATGAATACTGTTATGCCGAAAATAAATAAAAAAAAAAAAAAAAAAAAAGGAATCCCATCTGCAAATTGCTCAGGAAAATCTGACCTGATATCTCCCCAGTCTGACTATATCCATGATCCTTTTTCTGGAAAGGCCTATTTATTTCTTCTTGGACAAGAGAGGAAAATGTGGGTCAGGAAATATCCCAATTCTATGGCATGAGCCAGAATGCCCGCTTTAGAAATGCAAAAGCAGTAATTGAACTATTTTGTTCTATGGAGAACAAATTCCCCTGAGACAATGGGTACAGTAAAAGGAAGTAAATGATAGGGAACAAAATAAGGGTTACTACTTCTCAGTGGTATCCTACTACACAGGTGACTGGATAATATTTCTTCCAATGCTTGGGCAAAATGCACTTATATTAATTGGAGTGAAAAGCACAGTCATATAATTTCCTTTGTCTCCCTAAAATACTGGGGAAATCCTATAAAAGAGGGGGGAAAAACACATTGAATAGTACACTTGAAGTGGGTGAATTCTAAACTGTCAGAGAGATTGAGAAAGAGAGAGAGAAAGGTATTTTCTCACTTAATGTGAAAGGGGCAATAGTGTTATGGGAATCTGCAAATCTGAAAGTCCAAGATTCTAGAGACATGATGGGTGGGTAAGTGAAATACATTAAGTCATATCCCTGAGAAGGTAATATGTATTGTATATTATTTATAAACATAAATATTGAAATAAAGACAAGAAACTTAACATTTAATCATTTATTTAATCAATATTGAGTGTGAATGCAATTAAACAATAATGATGCATCTAATATAATTTATCATTTATATTAAATATTATTTAGTAAAGTGATGAATAATAGAAATTAAATCTTCATTATTTGTCAAACTTAACAAGTATATGCATCATGTCTCTTCATAATGAGTCATAATGACTCTTTGAAATAACAACTACTTTTGCCACTTTATTTTATTTTTTAAAAGATTTTATTTATTTACTTGATGGAGATCACAAGTAGGCAGAGAGGCAGGCAGAGAGAGAGAGAGGAGGAAGCGGGCTCCCTGCTGAGCTGAGACACCCCCCCACCCCCCCCACCCCCCAACACAGGGCTCAATCCCAGGACCCTGGGATCATGACTGGAGCTGAAGGCAGAGGCTTTAACCCACTGAGCCACCCAGGTGCCCCTATTTTTGCAATTTTAAATTACAAACAATAAACTCAGATGAAAAACACAAGTTCAGAAAGTTTAAATGGCTTAGTGCCAAACACAAGTAGTAAGAAATTGATGAACTGGGCTTTGCAGTTAAATCTGTGTGACCCCAAAGCCAGTGATCTTCTTGTCCCCTAAAACCGAAGTTCTGTGTCCACTGGGGCACTTGAAGAACAGTTTGGTCTATGGTAGGGAGGGGGTTCCTTAGCATATCCTGGCCTTGAAAATTATTCCAGTTTTTGTTTTTCGTTTTGTTTTCTTTTGTTCCAGTGAAGTTGAGCTCAGGTGCTACTTTGTCGGACCTTCTCCCTCCTTGCAGTAGTTATTGTGAGTAAAAACTATCCTTATCGCGTCCAGTGTTGTTTGTCTTTTACACTGAACAAGAAGAAGGTGGAGATAATGTTGTTTCAAATCTCTTAGATAAGACAATTTTCTCAACCTGCACTATTGTGTAGGTATTATGGTCCATAGTTTACATAAGAGGAAGCAGGCACAGAAAAGCCAAGAAATCTGCCAAAGATTATATACTGATCATTAACAGTTGCGGTTTGACCCTACACAGTTGAATTCATAGTCTACATATTTTCCTCCACTCTGCCCTAGTGCCTTAACCCAAATGCTGCTTGAGAGCCACACATTCATGTGAGGACTTTGGATGTGGTGTTCAATTCTCCACCTTGAGGAGCACTGGCTCACATGGAGAGCAGTCTCTGTATAAGAACATGAGCAGAAACTGTGCTTCAAAAGGTTTAATTATTGGGAAAGAATGAAACTCATAGCTGCTCAGGGTATGCAGCATGCCAGACCAAAGGGAGACTATTTTATTTACATTTAAGAAGGGATAGATCTATTTTAAGTTAAAGACCATTAAATCCAAATGTACATGTGACAGAATTGAAGAGTGTAGTTGGGATAGCAGGTGTAGAATGAGTGGCTGAGAAGGATTATGTATACAGCGAATGATGTTGCATTTTGATTTATAGGGATTTGGGAAACAAGTGTTGAGAAGAAAACTGTTTTTTAAAGATTTTACTTATTTATTTGACCGAGAGACACACAGCAAGAGAGGGAACACAAGCAGGGGAAGTGGGAGAAGGAGAACCTCCAGTGAGCAGGGAGCCCGGTGAGGTGCTGGATCCCATGACCTTGGGATCACGACCTGAGCGGAAGGCAGATGCTTAATGACTGAGCCACCCAGGCACCCCTGGATATATTTTTTTATACCCTTAAAAAGTCTTCTGGCTGCTGTAAAAATAAAATTGATACAAGTCAGATTAACAGGAGAAAATAAAATTTAATTACATATATACAGGGGCTCCATAAGAATATGGAGTCACCAGGCAGTCAGGCAGTTGTGGTTTATATGCCACTCCCAGCTAAGAAAGAAGTGAGTGGTAGGGCCTGGGACTTTAAAAGGAAAGAAGACAACTCATAGGAAGATGAAAAGCTTTGTAAACAAATGTTTGCTGGGACACCCAGAGATAGGGATCAAGAGAGGAATATAACAAGCAGACTTTGCTAAGTTCCTCCCTATCTGCCCCTAGTTCACATTATAATGTAGTTTTCTGTGGTGGTATCACCCTTCCTGAAGCAAGTCCTCTAAATTCTTTTAGGAAGTTAGTGGAAAGGCAATGTTTGGAGTTTTCTGTTTCTTAAAAGTAATCAGCTTGAGGGGCACCTGGCTGGCTCAGTCCTAAAGCATGTACATTCAGCTCAGGTCAAGATCCCAGAGTTCTGGGATCCAGCCCAGCAGGAAGCCTGTTTCTCTCTCTCCCACTCCCCCAGCTTGTGCTCCCTCTCTCGCTTTCTCTGTCCAAAAAAATAAAAAAAAATATATATATATATATATTTTATTATCTATAATTAATAATTTTATTTTTTATATAAATCTTATATATAAGATATATAAATATATATTTCATATATCTATCTAATATATATTTATATTATGTATAATAGATTATATATAATCTATATATATATTATATCTATTATATATCTATCTAATGTATATATATATTTTATATATATCTTTTATATATAAAAGATAATCGGTTTGAAATAATGCTCATGCAAAGAGATACATTTTGGGGTGACAAATTTTGCTCCCCACAGAGGAAGAGTCAGTAAATTAATATGGACTCAAGTTAGTAAGGAAATTAAGGTAAAATTAAATCACTAAAGAAAGGAATTGAAGTTAAGATTTGAGAGCTTCAGACATCTTTCACCTAATGTTACAAGACTCCCAGATTCATTTTAATTTGAATTCTATTACACATTCGTCTTTTTTTCTTTTCTTCTTCCTCTTTTCTTCCTTCCTTCCTTCCTTTCTTCTTTTTTGTATGCATTTTATTGGCTGTTTTGTTTTTTTTTTGTTTTTTGCAGGTCATCTGGTCATGTATCAGCAATATTTTGTGTTATTAGAAATTTTATTTTATAAAAAATAACCCTAGTATTTACCTTTCAATAAATTCTTTATCACAAATGCATTATGTAAATTTGGTAAAAAGGAAGATGGGTGACAGTGAAATCTGGGAATGAAAGCCATTCGTGTCTGTCATACTTCTAAGTTGTGGTGGAGCAATTTTTGATGGATCTAATCTGGAAGACTATTGCAACGGGGATTGGGAGTAAGGAGTCTAGAAATGAGGAATCCTGGATCCTAGACCTCTGTGTTCTGCTCACTGACTGAGTCATATGGAACAATTCCTTATTCCAAGACTCTGTTTATTGTGTATAAAATGTAAAGCATTGATCAGTTGACTTGTAGGGTAATTTTCAGCTTCAGAATGTTGTGATCTTTAGAGCAAGCCCCAGGATTGGAGGAATATAGTGTTCTGTACATGAATATACCTTATTTTTGTATGGATTACTTTTGGATATTTCTTCTTATTCTGATTTGAAGGATAGCAAATTGGCAAGAACATCAAATTTCTACAGAGACTAATTTCAAGCCCAGGTATGTGAACTTGGATCCATTTGAGCCTAGAGACTGTCCTGGCATTAGTAATTGTTTCTATTCTCTGAAGTTGGGAGAAAGGCTAACAGAAGGCATAGTTATACATTTCATCCAGCTCTATGATTTCACCAAAATATAATCCTTTTCTTCCTTTATCCAAAACCCCTGTACTTCCAAGTGGAGTTATTATAGCATTCACTTGTTCTTTAATTCTTACAAACAAAATTCTTATGATTCATGTATTTTTGAAACTTTTGTGAAAATCCTTAACATCAATTATTAAAATGTCTTTCTGTAAAGTAAAAGTAAGAACCCTCTCTGCTGTAACTTTTCACACTGAATTTGGCAAGTAAAAGCGTGTTTTAAGGAGGAAAAACTTTTTGTTACTGATTTCAAATTCAATATAGACCAGGTTAAAACTATTTTTTTTTTTTTCTCTCCTAACCAGATCTGGGATGTGGAGAGAACATTTTAATGAATAATATGAATCTGAGATCCATTTTCAACCCTGGGCTAGTAAACACTCATTTGTACAAATGCATATTTTTCCATACAGAGAATGCATATTACAAGAGCTGTTCTGCTCTATCGGTTATAGCAAATGCATGTTCTGGAAAATCCCCTAAATACCTAATTTCCCGGCAACAGGGACTATCTTATTAAAAAGTCATTTTAGTTTACTGTGTATTACTAGAAAAAAATAACACGTACTAAATAAGCAGCTTACTACTTAGTAGAGACTCCCTTTCAAAAGAATAATTAATAGAGCAGGAGAACTGGGAAGTGCCTGGGGATCCCACAGTCTCAGGGGTGCTCACTGTGATCCTTGGAACCCTAGCATCATAAAAAGCACAGCTTTAGATTCAGTAAATCAAATACAGCTTGGTTGGATCTTAACAGGTAACATCAGAAAATTCAGGCCTTTTTCCATGTGTGGGTTTTCTCATGTTCTTTGAAGGATACTGTTATTATTATAATTGGAGTCTTTATATTACTTAATTTTATTTTCTAGGTAATATATTTATGTTTCAAAAAGGCAAAATAATAAATAAATAAATGAATGCATAAATAACATAAAAACATTATATGTATATAAAATAATCTATCTATATATATCTCCTCACTATAGAAATTTCCCTGCCCCGTTCAGTTCCCTCACCTGAATTGGTGATCTTTCCATTGAGTACGTAACAGCTTTTTTTTCACTATATTGTATGGATACACCAGGATTTATTAAATCAAACTCTACATACAGATCTTTAGGTGGTTTCCTGTCCTTTTTTTTTTTTAATAATGCTGCAAAGAATAACCTTGCACGTACAACAGCTGTTTGCTTACAAATACTGCAATATAGCTGCAGAATTAATTTTTTTTAATTTAATTTTTTATTTTTTATAAACATATATTTTTATCTCCAGGGGTACAGGTCTGTGAATCACCAGGTTTACACACTTCACAGCACTCACCAAAGCACATACCCTCCCCAATGTCCATAATCCCACCCCCTTCTCCCAAACCCCATCCCCCCAGCAGAATTAATTTTTTAGAAATAAAATTACTAGGTTAAAATGCTTGTTTACTTGTCACTTTGATATAATTTTCAATATGCTTTTCATATTGCTAATACCAATTTCCATCATCACCAGCACTGAGAAAGAATATTTCCTCCAATCTTTTTTATCTTTGTCAATCTATAGATGAAAAGCTAGTATGTCAATGTAGTCTGAATTTGTATTTCTTTTAGTTTTGACTGAAACTGAGAATTTTGTTAGCATGGTTTTTAATTCATGAACAGTGTAGGCAAATTCTTTGCACATTTTTGCAAGTGGTTGTTACTCTTATCAGTATGTTGGATCTTTTGTATATTGAGGAAATTAGCCTTTTGTCTGTGATATGAATTATACATGTGATATGCCAAAACTCCCACAATATATTTTTTAGGGATATTATTTATTTATTTATCAGAGAGAGGGAGATGCAGGCAGAGCAGGCGGAGGGAGCATGGTCTCTGCTGAACAGTGAGTTCTACAGGACTCTGATCCCACATGACCTGAGTCAAAGGCAGACAAATCAACTGAGACACCCAGACATCCCCACAATATATATATATTTTTTAACTTGGTGTGGTTTTAGAAGTTAAATTCTTTATGGAACTTTATTTATACAGTAAGAAAGTCCCTCCCATTTCAGAAGCAATACAGTGATTATATTGCTCCTTCTATTATTATTTAAACAAATTTTGTACATTTAATTTTTGTTTTCTATTTGGAATTGTTTTTGGTTAATGTATAAAGTACAGACACATTCATTTTGTACTTATTTTCACATGTCTACACAGTCAGGCTAAGATTGTTTTTTTTTTTTGAAAAGTCAACATTTTTTCCAATTATTTTAGAATTTACCCTTCTTCTAACTACATTTCTGTATGGACATGGATCTATTTGTAGGTTTTAATTCTAATTATTTAATGTCTTAAATGTATGTAGCACATCAACAGTGTTTTAATGATAGTGCCTTTGTATTAGTTTTAATATCTTGTGGGTTAGTCTCTATTCATTACTATTTTTTATCTATATTTTTCCATAGTATTCTTGATTAATTTCTTTTACACTAAATTTTATTTTATTTTTTTAGAATCATCTTACCTAACTGAAATAAAAAGGCAGAAATATATTGGTATTTTTTAAAGAATATTATTAAATTTTTAAATATATAGTTTAACTTGTAAAGATCTGATTTATTCACAATGTTCGGTGTTCCCATCCAAAATTACAATGTGCCTTCCAATTATTCCAGTTTTCTTTTAAGATACTTTAAAGACACTAAAAGTTTTAAAATTTGTTTCTAGGCATTTTATCTCTGCTGTCTCAGATCTTAGAAGAATTTCCTTAGTCCCATCCAATTTCTAACTGCCCATTATTTTCACTCACTTTTGTGTATCTACTTTGCATCCCACTACTTCACTGGGTTCTTTCATTTTTTGCAATGGTTTTTCAGTTGATTATTTTTCACTTTCCAGATAAACAATCACTATACTTGCCAATTGTGATAGTTTTAATTTTTACTTTACTATTTTTAAACTAAAATGTATTTCCAGTATATATTTATGTTTTGCTCTACTACAGGAATATGACAATAAACAACCGGAATTCTTGTTCTAGACTTTAGTAAGAGCACCCTCTTATTTTCTTTTTGTGCCTGTTGCCTTTGAGGCTGAAGTGACTATATATATATATATATATATATTATATATATTATATATATATATATTTAAAATTTGTTACAAATTCTTATGCTCTTATTTTATTGTTTTTTTCTAAATCAATGATACATTTAATTTTTTCAAAGTTTACTTTAATGTCTATAGATATAATTTTTTCAAAGATATAACATGATTGATTATATTAAATATATCTTAATTTTGAATAATTCTTATTTTCCTTAATATTATGTAATGATGATTCATTACTTTTTTAATATGCTGCCAAAAACTGCTTGCTGAAACCAAATTTAGGATTTTTGCATCTAATCATTTATTTCATTAGTTTTTTGTTATTTATTCTCCTTCCCCCAATACAATAAAAGGACAGATTTTATGTCTTGTTTTCTGCCAGAAGCCTAACACCTAAAACTATACCTGGCACGTAGTAATTTATCAAAAATAAGTTAATATTTATTCACTTACTAAATTGAGATTTGTCTGTTTTACCTCTCTTGTTCAATTTCAGTGTCACCTTATATGCACTTCATAAAAAGCTTGGAAACAATTTAAATAGCATTGGAATTATCTCTGCTTTAAAGTTATAATTAGTTTAAATCTGTGGGAAGGCTTACCTTGGAATTCTAAATGTGGTTATGCACACAGCACTTAGAAATCTTTGCATGGCTAGGTTAAGAAACATTTAGTCGCTTTTAACACTAAAAACGTTTCTTCCTAAACACAGGTTATTTGCTATTTTTAGATTTAGTTTTTTGTTTTTTTTTTTTTTTTACCACTATGTAATAAGGAACCCTATCTATCTATGTATTCATCTATTATCTATCTATCTATCTATCATCTATCTATCTTTCTATCTATCAACATCTATGTAAACCTTCTGGAAAAAAATCCATACCTAATTTAAGAACAACAGTAAAAGTCACACATCTCACTGAACAATATAGCATTTTGTTTTTCTTGTTTTTATAATCTGTAGAAATGGAATGCTATTTGTGATAATCTATGATATTTTTGTTCGATAATATTTTTCTAAATTCACAGTTGTTGTGGACTGTTGCAATTCATTCATTTTCTCTGTAGTATGTTAGTCCACACATTGGCTTGTTAGCAGTTTCTTGCTGGTATGAGCTGCACTAGTGTAAATATGTTTGCCTCCGTCTACTGGTTCTCAAGGGTTTATAAGTTATTTTCATAAATGGGACTGCTGGTGTGTCTTATGCATCCATTCAGATCTGTAACTCCCAATTGATTGTCAAAATGTTTGCATTAATTTATAATCCCATCAGAAGTGTGCCAAGGTTCAATTTAATGAATATTCACAGCTAATATTTGATATTATCAAACATTAATTTTTTGCCAATCTCATGGTATAAAATGATTCTAATTGTGGTCTTAATTTAGATTTCCCTGCTTACTAATGAATTGGAACGTATTTCTTATGCTTTTCATGACTACTTATGTTTATAGGATATTTGTCTTTCCTTTTCCATGCAATTTTAGTTAACTACTAACTTGACTTCTGTAATGGTTACTTCTTTAAAGTCTCAAGATTTCTATTTTTTCCTAGTGTCAGTTTTAGTAATTTATAATTTCTAGAATTTCCTCTGAGTTTTAAACATATTGGCATATGATAATTCATACATTATTTTATCTTTTTTCTTGTTTTAATTTCCTGGTTCTCTACTTATGGTTATTTTATTAATATTTTTAAAAATTTTACCCTTAGAGATTTTCTTTAATTTCTAATAAGACAAGGAGTACCCTAGAAATCACAAATTTGCCATTTTTGCATACTGGGTATATTTTAGTAAGAAAGTTCTTCTGAGGATCCAACCTAATACATATTCTTAGAAATCAAAGTATCGATGCATTTATATTCAAACATCTATAAGTATTTAATTTATGTGTATCTGTTTTAATCATAAAGTTGGGTTTTGCTTCTTTTATTTTTTTTCTTAAAATTCATTTTAGTTCATATATATTTATGAACATACATAAACACTAAAGCTTAGTTTTGCTAGTTTATCATATATTCTGTTTGTATGCTCTTTAAAATTATGTCATTATAAAGTGTTTCTTCTTTTTTTGTTTGTTTGTTTTGTTTGTTTGGTTGGTTTCCTGGTATTTGGAAGCTCTGTATGTTGGTTACTTTAAAAATCACAATTTTTGTATGCTATCCTTAAACTTCTATTTACTTTTTACCTTAAAATTCTTATTTATTGAGACATTTATATTTTTGTACTGATTACCTTCAATAAACTATGACCTCACAATTAAAAATTGCTAAATACATAAAGGAATTGGTTATAATGAGTGATAATGAGCAAAAAAAAATAGATCATATTTAATCATCCCTGAGAAATTCAGATATTGTGTTTATCAAATACAAAATATGGAATAACTATCATGTTAAAAGTTGAATAAATAAGCTGGGAGCAAAAACTGGATGAGGGAATTTAAAAAACATAAAAAATGCATGGGAAATATGAAAAAGATCCAAATGGAATATCTGAATATTAAAAACAGTAAAATGAAATTGTTGAAATGACAAATTCAATGTATTTGCAGCAGCAGGTAAGACATAGCTAAATAAAAAAGATTGTGTTATTTATTTGCTTATATTTTTAATTCAGAGTACAGCACTGAGAAGCTAGTATGTAGGTAATATGAAATAAAATAAAGAGAGAGGATAGAGTAAGGAGGTGTGGCATGCCTTTAAAGTTTCAGAAGGAGGAAATTGAGACAAAATACTTATGGAGATAAAGACTAAGAATTGTACCATGTGATTATGCATTCAAACAATGACAAATACAAAAAGAGTCTATATTGTGGTGGCCCAAAATAAAACCCAAGAATACTAAAGACCATGAAAATGTGTTAAAAGCATCTATGAAGGGTGCCTGGGTGGCTTAGTGGGTTAAACCTCTGCCTTCAGCTCAGGTCAGGATCTCAGGGTCCTGGGATCAAGCCCCGCTCAGGCTCTCTGCTCAGCAGGGAGCCTGTTTCCCCCTCTCTCTTTGCCTGCCTCTCTGCCTACTTGTGATCTCTATCTGTCAAATAAATAAATAAAATCTTAAAAAAGCATCTATGAAGGTAAACATTTTTGACACACATAAGAATGACAATTAAGCTGGACAACAGGCTTACAGCAAGTGGCAGCAACAGGAACCAGGGGGGTACTCTAATATTGTCAGAGCTTTGAGAGAAAACAATGTTCACTGGGATCCCCAATAAATTAAGATGGATTCTTGGAATTATGAAGTCATTGTTAACATACTCAAGTCTTAGCGGAATCATTTTTTTAAATTATTTTTTTATTAATTTGACAGACAGAAATCACAAATAGGCAGAGAGGCAGGTAGAGAGAGAGAAGAGGAAGCAGGCTCCCTGCAGAGTCTGATGCAGGGCTAGATCCCAAGACCCTGGGATCATGACCTGAATTGAAGTCAGAGGCTTAACCAACTGAGCCACTCAGGAGCCCCTTAGTGGAATCATTTTTAAATGTAGGTCTTGTTTATTTAGATACATTATTGTATTGTACTACAAAGCAATATACATGACACAAATATAACACAAATGTAAGATAGAAAGCAGATGAAATAGGACAATGATCTTTTTTTGTGATAGCTACGCTCTGATACGGCTCCCGATGATCTCTGATTCCTAATAGTTAAACATTGCGTTGTCCCTTCCCATCTTATATCAGGCTGATGAGCCATGGTATAGCAGAAGTGATGGAATTATTGGTTTTGTTTCTCTCTTTTGGATCACTGAGTTGGGGGGAAGCAAGCTGTCCTGTGTGAAGAGAGGCTTATTTGGTGAGTAACCAAGGCCCTCAGCCAACAGTCAGCAGAGAATGGAGGGTTCTGGCAAACAGACCCACAAGTGACATTAGAAATTGATCTGTCCATCTCAGTCAAGGTTTGACATGGCTGTTGGTCAGATCAGTTGACGTCTAAATGTCAACCCGAGACAGTAAACTGCTTCTGAATGCCTGAACCAAAAAACAAACAACAACAGCAAACTATGAGACGAAGGGGTTTTGCTTAAGCCATGGAGTTTAGAGTTATTTTTTGCATGGCAATAAACAACTGATGCATTACTTAATGTGTGTCTGAGTCAGCTTGGGCTGACATACAAAATACCGTAGACTGGGTGGCTTAAGCAAAAATAATTTATTTCTCACAGTTCTAAAGGATGACAAGTCCAAAATCAAGGGGTCAGGCTATTGGTGCCCAGTGAGGAGGTCTCTGTTCTTGGCTTGCAGATGGTCACTTTCTCTTCATGACTCTGTATGCTAGACAGAGAAAGGAGGCAAGCATGTCTCCTTCATCATGGGGGCACCATCCTCATGACCTCATTTAAACATAATTGCCTCCCATGGGCTCCATCTCCCCATGCTGTCACACGGGGGGCTGGGCATCAACATGTAGATTTGGATGAGAAAGATCACATTTCAGTCCATAGCGATGTAAGAAAAACATTACTATGCTGGTGACTACATAAGCAGTAACATTAATTATGGAAACTCTTCCAAAGCCACAAAATCATAGATGACATATTTTAAGATACCTGGGACAGCAAACACAAGTGTGTTCCAGAATTTGCTTGATTTTTCTTTCTGGAACAGGCTCTTGTTCGTACTTCCTTTTATCCCCCTCTTACATGTGCAGTTAATTTTATATAAAGAAGATTATCCTGTTGCTTTTTCACTCAAAAATGTGTTATGGGATTCTTTCCACCTCAGTATAAAAAAATATATATATATGCATCAAATTTTGTACAGGCTGCAGAGTATCCCATTACTTGAATAACCATCATTTATATAACCTATCCAATATTGATGTGCATTTAGCTTGTTGCCATTGCCTTGATTAACAAAACTGAGATGAATGTCCTTGTACATTCATCTTTGTAGTACTGCTAAATTACAGCCTTGGGAAATATTTCTAAAAGTGGAGTAACTCTGAAGAAGCAATGGGCACCACATTTCATGTGATTTATTTTCCTTTTCTGTTTGAAATTGTACACTCATCTTTCTCTGAAGTGATATGATTGTCTCCTGCCCAAAAATGGGAACCAACTTAAATTCCTTTCTATTTCACCCCAAATGTATCATTCTATCACTTTCTAATTTCCTATCATTGTGTATTTAGACAAATGAAGAGTCATATTTCAATTTCTTTTCATGCCACACTTTTTAAAATTAGTATTAATTTAACATAATATTAAACTGTTATTTTAACACTATCATGCTTTGCTCAGCTTTATTAAATTTACTTTGAGTTGCAAAAGTAATGCATCTTTGTTATAATAACTTTAACTATCAAAGTACAAATTAACTCAAATTTGGCTATGGGTACCTAAAAAAAAGCTGCTGTAAACTAGCCAGTGGGCATGTCTGTTCTCTACTGATGGCCTGGACTCTCCAGCAAAGAAGGAAACCCCTCTCTAGTTCTGCTTACCTCCACCCCTCATTTTTCTTATTTCCCTTGTTTCAGAAACACATTGTGCATATTGGACGGGTAACAGAGCTTTTGATAACATTAGACTGTGTTGTCTCAGAAAAGGAAAGATGCATGCAGTCTAAAAAATTAAACTGACTCAAATATAAGAACACCCGGGAAATTTCTGAGGAATGACAATAAACTAACTGCAATCAAATAACCTCGATCCACATTGAACTGACAAGAGCACATGGATGATTCTGAACCCTTGACCCTAGCACTGAGGCCATGAAAACCCAAGTGGAAGTCCCTACAGCCAAGCTAAGGAAAAAGGATTTGGAAATATCCAGCCCTAAGCCCTAAGGAATATATTATCATAGTACCAACAATTGTCTTCCTCATTTGTCTGGACAACAGAAGTCTAGGGATGGGAGGAGACCCTTAAAATATCCTTGGGTACTGAAGACACCAGAAAAATTGAATTTTATTATATTTTAATTTTTGAAAATGTGGAATTTATTGCACCATAGCTGTCATGGAATAACCAATGACAGCAAAAGTCAGATTGTTTCATTCATTCATAAATTCATTCATTCATTCCTCCAGTGATTTATTGTTAACTTGTGGAAGTATAATAATGGATAGACATGAGTCACTGTTTTCACAAAGCTTCAGTTGAATATGATAGATTTAAAAATACCACAGAAACACTTATACTATTATAAATTATTATATTCTTCAAATTAAGAGAATGACCTGATCCATCAAACTCATTACCAACTTTAACCAGGGTCCCTGCTCAGAATACCAGCTGTAAACCAGTTCTTAAAGAAGTAAAAAGAAACAGCATATGGAGTGGTGGGGGAGCAGGAAAGAACTTCACCAATTCCCATGTGACACAGTGCTATGTTAGTCACCTCTTGCCTTTGTTTTTTGTTTTTTGTTTTTTTTCTTCCACCTGTCAGTATTCATGTACCTGATTTAAATGCATTCATCCCTTTGTGTATTGTCTTCATTCATAATGAAGATGTCAAATTCTTGAAGACAGACACTTTGCTTTATTCACTGAATTTGTATTTGTAATGGTTAGAAAAGTTCCAAAGGCATAGTATATATGTATATGTTTGACAAATTTTGCTAAGTAAGTAAATAAATCTGAGTAAGGGCTCCTTAGGATGTCAATATCCAAGCTCATATTAAACAGTGTGAAAATCTTGAACAACTATAGCATTTATTTCTACAAAGGCCAGACATCATGAACTGTGTGATAAATAACACATACAACATTTGACTTCTCAGTTCCTTCTGTTCAAATCCAGAAACACTGACTTTCCTTCCCTTCAGCCAGTCAGAATGACCTGAGGCAAAGATTCTCTGGAAGATGTCAGATTTGAAGCTCTGTGTGCCAGCCTTCGTCCTCACTCTTCTCTGAACCCAACGTATTTATTCATCCCTTCTCTCCTTTTAGATATAAAAAAAACTGCAAATCCTATGTCTTAGAAGTGAGGTGAAGCATTGCTATACTATACAGCATTCCCATTAAGGCACAGAGGAAACATCCCAGTTCACATAGTGAAGATGCCTCTGCCCTTACTCATTAAGAAACCATTTCCTCCTCTTTCCAAGTTTTGTGCTTAGAAGGAAAGTTGCCATTAATTGTGTTCCCACAGCTTTACTTATTTGCTTTCTCATACACTATCTAATGATTTGCTGAAATGCAGGGATTTCTGCAAGTTTTGCTCTCATCCCCCAAAAAACTCGCTCAATACAGTTGTTGGCTACCCAAGTTTTTTTGTTTTTGTTTTTGCTTTTTTTTTTCTTACTAAGCTACTATAAATGATAATTTCTCCTTTTCATGGTGGATGCCACCTGAATGGCATTCTCCCACTACTTATACCCGAATTATAATTATTTGTGTTACAACCCTCTGTCGCTCACTGATACTTCAGCAGCAGGAATTAAAGCTGTCTGATTCTCTCTTTCTGAGATCTTGTTGTTTAACTCTTTATTCCCTTTAGACAGGTATGGTTGTTGTACACCATCAGACATATAACAGACATAATTTATATTTGCCAGGTGGAGGTCAAATGGGAGCACTCAGCTTTGATTCTGAATCATTCTAATGCTGCCCTTTTCTTTTTTAATCATCTCTCCTTACATTTTCCAGGAGATGTAGCCATCTTCATGTATCCCACCTCAGCAAATATGGATTGGACATGGGTGTCAGTTGTACACTCTGATGGATCTGGATAGAACAATGCATACTCTATGTCCCTTTTTGATTTAATTAATATGGAAAATTAAAATAAGACAAAAATAGGGAGACAAACCATAAGAGACTCTTAATCTAGGGAACAAACAGAGGTTTACAGGAGGAGAAGTAGTAGGGGGATTCAGTAACTGGGTGATGGGAATTAAGGAGGGCACGTGATGTAATGAGCAGTGGGTGTTATATGCAACTGATGAGTCACTAAATTCTATCCCTGAAAACTAATAATACACTATATGTTAACTAAATAGAATTAAAAAAAAAAGTGTCTCCTCAATCCAAACTAGGATGTTAGTCACAAGTTAAAAAAAAAAAAATGGATACAGAGCAGCGGTGTATTGATGGTGAATCATATTTCAACAGATATTTACAACATGGAGTTATAAATGATAGAGCATTTGCAGGAAAAATACAGAAGGGCTACCTATACTGGTCTTCAGGAATCTGCTATTATCTTCATCTCTGAGTTCTTTCAGACTCTTTAAGTGGCACATTTCTTTACAGAAACAAGGAGACTCTGTGAATTCTAACTGTTTCTGGTTGCAGAATTGCTACTTGTGCCATGCAGTACAGAGGACTTGTTTTTCAGCCATACTGAAGGCTGAGCGAGGTATGGAAATCCACAGTTGGCTACTATGCCTCTCAACTCTGTACGAATTATGTCCCCTAATATCTGAGAACTCCATACTGTCAGCTGATCTCCAGAGGATTGCACCAGAGATACCTAAAATAAAACCATTCAAAGGGAGGGTTATTATAAATAACTCCTTTTCCTTTCCCTTGACTTTACACATAGTCACTCTACATTATTCAGGCATCGACTAACCATGCTGTGAATAATTCAGGCTTCCACAGCCTCTTTTCCCTCTTGATGTCTGACTTTTGCCCTCTTTGAAGTTATTAGAAATTTCACTGACGTGGACAAAGAAAAAGAATCAACATTAAAAAGATGGGTAATCCATGTCCCTTAATAACAGGTCCGTTAAAAAGTGCCATTATTTCAGATAGCAACAGCACAATTTTTAAATACATGTATTGGGTAAAACAGTATGGTGAAACTAATAAAGTGAATAATAACACTGCTTAAGTTTTTCATTCAACGAGGATTCATTATGCATTATGTGTTATGCATAACGTATGCATAGTGTTATGACCACTAAAAGACACGCTCTTAATGCAATGTTGAATACAAATAACAACAATAACCACAACAACAGCAGTAATAATAATAAATAGTTACCCACCCTTCAGAATCTGCATTCTAGCTGGGGAAAATAAATATGAAAAGAGTAGATCATTATAAATGCTCAGAACAGTGGGCTAAAGAGAAAGATGATGAGGGAAATTTTTTAATACTGGGATTAATGTCATGTTCTACACTGTGGTGCAAGAACTCAGTGGGATAGTTAAAGAACAAGTGTGACCCAACTCAACAGCAGGCCGTATTAAAAAAAAAATTAAGCATAGGGGTGCCTGGGTGGCTCAGTGGGTTAAAGCCTCTGCCTTCGGCTCAGGTCATGATCGCAGGGTCCTGGAATCGAACCCCACATCGGGCTCTCTGCTCAGCGGGGAGCCTGCTTCCCCCTCTCTCTCTGCCTGCCTCTCTGCCTTCTTGTGATCTCTTTCTCTGTCAAATAAATAAATAAAATCTTTAAAAAAAAATTTAAGCATAGACTCATCAAAAGCCTAGCAATTCCAATCCTGGATACACACTCAAAATGATTGAAGACATTTGTTCATTCAAAAAAGTGCACACAATTATTCCTAACACCGACATTCATAGCCAATGAGTGGAAATAATTCAAATTTTCATCGACCAACAGATCAATGAGAACTATGATATGATATATCCATACAAAGGAACATGTAGATATACTAAAACCTACTGGATTGTACACTTTGAAAGAGTAAATTTTATGATACATGAATTATACCTCAATAAAAGAGAACTTGATAACTCCCGTATCTACTTGCTAAAAATACTCCTTTCAGTACCAAACTCATTATGTTACTCATCAGTTTAAAATAACAGATCTTCTGGACCTATGGGAAAAAGTCAAACACATGGAATCAACCCACATGTTCTTTATTATCTGGTCTCTGCCTAAGTCTCCAGACTCTTCTGCAGTCATTCCTCTCCACCACTTTCCTGAGTCATAAAAAAACACTCCCCTTTGCTTTTCCATGCTATGAACTCTCTTGGATATTCTACTTGCTCAAGTCCCCTTTCTTGGGATAGTTTGCCCACCTCCTTGAACTAGTTAGTTGCAGGTGTCCTCCAAAACTGAATACAAAAAAATTACCAATTCATAGTGACCTCCTCTCAGAGCCCTCAGCCCAGTATTTACAAACACTTGGTCCAGTGGAATCCTCTGCATATCCTAGGCCATTTTCAAATTGTATTATGAGTTTCTGTTCATCCATTCATCTCCCCCTTTACATGGTATGCTTTGTGAAACCAAGGATCACTCATGTTTCCTTCTACGTGTCTTCAACACTTGTCAGAACAAGTGTTCAGTAAAATTGTTGTGACTTGAATACAAATAGCGTGTTAGTTTCAGGCTGAAGAAGTGAAGTCATAAATGAAGAAGATATAAAAATAAGTAGAATGTGTTGTGAACCTTGGTAAAAGCCTACATTTATAGGAAAGAGGGGAAAGTATAGGACACCAGAGTAAGGAAATAAAGTTTGTCAGAAAGACAAAGAGTTCCCTAACTTATTACATATGAATACATATTTTGAAGGATGTGCATGAACTATATTATATATACCTAACCGTTAATGAAAGTAAAGTAGGGTTCTGTTTGTTGTACTTATTCTGGGTCAACAGGTGTAAACCAACATGTGTAAACCAACATCTTCTTGGTTTTCTAGAACACCAAGATGGTGTCACCATATCAAGGATCATTTGGCCATTCTATGGTTGTTGGGTATTGGAGTAGTTTATACATTTTGATATTATAAATGTTCTTCCCCACAGATACCTTATGATTCCCTTCCTCATTCCATTCAATCTCTACTCAAGTGTCATCTCTTTGTAAAAGGCTCTCCTTATATCTAAAACAACGAATTTTATGCCATCATATGTTAGTGCTCATCACTGTCAGACTCCCAGACTATAATACAATATCTGCATAAGAATGGATTTTTGTTGCCAAATCCTAGAATGGTGTCCAGCTCATAATGTGTGCTCAACAAATATTTACTGAATTAATTAAAAAGTAATGCTGTATGCCTAAATATTGTCTCTCTCTCTTTTTAAGGGTTAATTAATAGAAAACAAATTTTAAAAATTAGTATGTTTTAAGTTTTCAAGAACCATTTCACATTGCCAAAATTGGTGTCACAAGCTACACTAATTTTACAGTTATACAAGTTTTCCTGGAATAAATTTTAATTTTCATCTCACCAACATACTAACCAGCATTTAGTATATTAAATGTAATGAGATATTTTTACATAGTGGTCATTTTATATGTAAATAACAATAAAGCAATAAAAATGTCATTTTTAATACACTGAGGTCACACTCTGTTAATCAGAAATATAAAATTTTAACACTTCTCAGTTTGTGACTAATGTCATATATACATTAACCTTTGAAATCCATACATGCATATAAAGTAACCACTTCAAGCATTTACATAATTTTGGAGATAAATGCAAATGACTCTCCATGACAGTTGAGAAGCCAAGGAAAGGTTAAAACAAAAATTTATCAAGTAAAAATAAAAACATTAAGTTGGTTTATTTAGAAGAATTGTATTGATTTTCCAGAACATGGGGATTGAGAGAGGATAGAGTTTATAATCAGTATGAGGGAGATAAAACAAAAATATAATAGAATCAGCAGAGTTAAGTGACTTTACCAAAACCATGCATGCCAGTTTCCCTAGTGGTAGGAGCTGCATTTGTCTGTACTTACATTATTTTTTTAACTATGTGAAAATGGAGTAAATAGTAAATAAATGATGGGCCATTGTGGAAAAGTGGGGGAAAGGGTTGTGGTCGATGAGAAACAACGTAAAATTTCATGAGGGAGAAGAACTTAAGTTGTGTATAAACAAAAGTTATCTTAGGCTTGTACATACAGAAGACTTGTGTCAAAGTAGGTCTTAACTCTTCAACTGGATGATAAGAACTCGCAGCATATGTATTACCCCCGTACTCCTTTGTTACCCCAAGTTCTCCCCTCAACTCCAGCATAGTGTTACCAGATAGAACACAGATGTTTCTCATGGGCTTGCTTGGCCCATTCAGTTCCTGAAGCCACCAAGATCATACCTTGCAAGATTTGAGGAGCTCCATTATTATTAATGAGTAGTGTGAGAAGACTGTGGAGCTGTTCATGCCCACGTCCTTGAAAACAGATGCGGAATATTTTAGGCATCAAGTGTCCACTGAGAAGCCACCTTTCTGTGTTAACCTAGGCCCCCAGGTCAGTCACCATGGTCTACCCCTTGTCTGGCCCTGTTCTTTACTTCATGGTGGCTTCCTACTAGTACTGGAGTTGAGAAGCCTCAATTTGGAAATATGTAGTTAGGGCAGCTCAGGTTGTCTCAGTAAATACACCCATCCATGATAATAATAAATATCAGCACACTGAATTAATGTGACATACTTAGCTAATTCGCTTATGTGTCTGTCTGTGATGTGGTGTGTGTGAACATGCTTGTGTGCACACACTTTTCTGCAGTCAATTTTAGAACAAAGTTTTCTCTGTCAAACTGAAGTCATTTCCCTCATTAAGTTAGTAAACAAATGCAAAGAGTAAAACCTCTTACACTCAGTTCTTCCTTTGCTCTAGAATAAAACTGGAGCTTCGTAGCCCAGCTTGAATTATCCTGCAGATAATATCTAGCACCCCTCTACCCATCCAGGCTTACCTAACACTATCACCATTTTCCTTTCCTCATGTTTGGCCAGATATTCCAACAGCCTTCTTGCTCCAGGTACCTTAAATGCAATAAGCAGAATGTAATGATCAGAATGTTTCCACCATCCTGCCTTCACTCCTATTGTTCTGTCAACCTTTCCACTCTGCAAGATCAGCCCAAACCATAGCTCTCCATGGCCCATTTCCAATTTTCTGATTCACATAAATCACACATACCCAGGCTTTTAATGTTGTCCTGCCAAACTGCTCCTCAGAACTCATTTCACTTAATCTTCAAGCATGTTTGCATATGTGCCTCCCCCAAAGACTGAAAGTTCTGTAAACTTAGAGACCATACCCCATCCACCCGAAGTGTTATCCACTTGGAAAGCTCTCAAAAACCATGGCTGCTCTTGGAGTTAAGCAAATAGAATATGAAGTTCATTTTTAAATAAAAACAAAACTAATGTTTACCAAGAAAATATATGTATCAGGCATTGTAAAATATATTATTTATCTCCCTGCAGGAATTTCTACTCCATATATATTTGGGAAAGATAAGTGATTCTTTTGGCTCTTAAGTTGACTAGGGTTAATAGTTAATCCTTTTTCTTCTTCTTCTTCTTCTTTTTTTTTTTTTTTTCACCATTAGTATTGTCCTGACTAGGTTCTGGTTGAGAGAGTCTATCCTGACTAGGCTCTCACACCATTGTTAGAAAGCCCTTATGTGTGGGCTTTCCATGACTTCCAGCAGAAAGCACGTCTTTATGAGGTGTCCATTATTTGCTACCAGCGACTCATCTGTCACACATCGTTTTACCTCCAGCAAGAGAGGGAAGGGTACACTCATTAGAATGTGACAGTTTTAGGTGCCGGCTCAAGTCTATTGTGATCATCTAAGGAGAATTTGAAGCAAGAGGTAGATTTTACCCAAGGCAGGGGATTGACAGAAACAACCACACTTTCTCTCTTTAACAGTAGAATCTGCCTTTGTGGGGGAAAGACAGATGCATCCACGATCCTCCTGGACAGTGTGCATATACCCCAGAAAACAAAACTACAGGAAGTCTGCCTTTTCCTGGCACAGAAATAACTTGGAATTACATGGAGTCTTCCTGTGATCCAGCCTTCTTTCAACAAAAATATCGGCTAGGGTTTCATTTTTCTTTTTTTTTTTTTTTTAAGATTTTATTTATTTATTTGAGAGCAAGAAACAGCGAGCATGAGCAGGGGTAAGGGCAGAGGGAGAAGCATACTCCCTGCTGGGCAGGATTCCAGGACCCCAAGATCAAGACCTGAGGCAAAAGCAGACCCTTAACTGACTGAGCCATGCAGGCATCCCTTTGGCAGGTTTTCAAATCAGGTATGTTTTTTGTCATACTGGAACACATTTACCTAAAATAATCATTGATCAAGTATATGCTGATGTTTTCTACAGAAGGAGGATAGAGCAAATAGACACACAGCTCCATGAAGACATAGGAGATTTTGTATCCCTTTATATGATGTGGAGTGCTAGCTGTAGGTTAATGGATGATTCCGGGGGAGGCGGGGGACAGGAAAATGGAAAGTCAACTGTTTCCCTGCCTGATGGTGCAAAATCATAACACATTTTCTGTTCTTATCATGGAGGGGTCGTGTGGCATTTATACTCAGTGTCCCTGCCAAAAGCATCAATCCAGATGGGAACGTTAATTTTTTGACCAGATGTGTGACAATGTCACTCTGAAAGGTGGTTCCAGTATGCTGAACCGGCATACATCATCACAGAAATTGCACTGCTAATAGAATATATCGAATTAGTGGCTCTCTAGTGAGACTTCAATCATTTCGAATCATAAAGAATGTACGATTTTTAGAGTTAAAAAGGCTTTCCATCCCAGGTAATCTCAGAGTCTCATTTGATTCCATAGGAAGCGAAGGCAGAGAGGTAAAGTATGTTGCATGAATTTGTTAATGCCTGTGTGTGGCCAACATTGATAATTGATTCTAGACCCCACGACTATGTAACCAGACCTAACCAGGTCATGCTCTAAGACCTTAATCACATTTTCATATTTTTTCCCATTTTTTTTTCATTTTTTGCTCAACAGTGAAGCACTGAGTACTCACTGTATGACATCTTAGGCATTGGGCAAACTGGTGGAAAGACAAGCAAGATCCCTGCTCTTGAAGGAGCTACCTTGGAGTGGCCAGCATCAGACATAAATGAAATGCATGTGACCAAGACAAGTGCAAAGAACAAAATGCAGTGGGATAATAGAGTAGAGGTAGGGTACAAAAGGGGTGTCTATCCTGTTCATGTTCATAGCTAACAAAAGGAATCAATGGAGTGATTAAGGATGTTTTTAAAATGTAGAGGAGGCAAGTATGGGTTTACATGAGCTAGGATAGGAGGAAGAAGGCAGGCTGATGTGCCTGCAGCACACCAAACAGTGCAGAAGGTGGCTAGCTCATGCAAGGCCCACCGAGTTCGATTTTATTCTAAGTTGATGGGAAACCATTGGAGGCATTTACACAAAGGAGCAATAGACTCTGATTGTTAAGCACCTAATTGCACACAGTCTATCCCAGGACATGTGATTCTTTAGGCTACAGAGCTCTCTAGTAGCAGACACTATAGAGGGCAACTCCTACCCAATCTTTTATTCAATTACAGTATTATTCAGGCACCTATTTGAATTAATGGTAAGGTTGAGAAACCTTAGAACAAATTTCAGTTAAACAATCGACTATTGTTTTGGGCAGTTTTAGGTTTGCAGAATTGAGCAAATAGTGCAAAGAGTCCTCACATACTCCCACTTCCCCTCAAATTTCCCCTGTTATTAAGATCTTGCATCAAAATAATATGTTTGTAGGAACCAATGGACCAATATTGACAGATAATTATTAACTAAAATCCAGAGTTTACATTAATGTTCCTATGTTGTTCTGTTCTATGTGTTTTAACAAATGAACTGCCAGTTATCCACCAATACGTTATCAGACAGAATAGTTCACCACCCAACAACCCCTGTGTTCCACATCTTCTCCCTTACCCCCAAATCCCTGGCAACTGCTAATCTTGCTAACTGTCACGTTTGTTTTCTCATCTAATTGGAATTATATGTAGTATGTAGATTTTTCAGGCTGGCTTCTCTAAGCAATGTGCATTAAATGTCCTTTTAAGTCTTTTCATGGTTTGATTACATTCTTTTTTCTCACTTAGAAAGTATTCCAGTGCATGGATGTACCACAATGTGTTTATCCATTCATCTTTTCTTTTTTTTATATGCATACATATATATATACATATATATGTGTGTGTGTATGTGTGTGTGTAAGTATATAAACTCAAATAGTATTACTCGATTCATATTTTTAACAGTGAAATATTATCTTTAATGTGTTGAAATTAATAAATCTTTCCCCAGAATACTATACTCTAAATACTTTTCTTTCTTTCTTTCCTTTTTATTTTTTTAAATTAACATATAATGTATTATTTGCTTCAGGGGTACAGGTCTGTGAATCATCAGTCTTAAACAATTCACAGCACTCACCATAGCTCATGGTCCATAACCAGGCACTCTATCCTTCCCTCTCTACCCCTCAGCAACCCTCAGTTTATTTCCTGATATTAAGAGTCTTTTATGGTTTCTCTCCCTCCCTGGTCCCATTCTTACTTCCTTTTTTTTCACTTTTTACCCCCCATGACCCCACACCCTGCCTCTCAAATTACTCATATCAGTAAGATCATATGATAATTCTTTCTCTAATTGACTTATTATTTGCTTAGCATAATACCCTCTAGTTCCATCCACATCATTTCAAATGGCAAGATTTTGTGTTTTTTAATGGCTGTATAGTATTCGTGTGTGTGTGTGTGTGTGTGTGTGTGTAAACATCTTCTTTATCCATTGATCTGTTGATGGACGTCTAGGCTCTTTCCATAGTTTGGCTATTGTGGACATTCACAGTTCTAAATATTTGGGTGCATGTGTCCCTTCAGATCTTAAGTGATCTTTTTAGAGCTGAGGTCCACGTCACTGGTTCCTGTTCTGTTGGTGTTAATAAAAAAAAAAAATCACCATTCATCTTTTGAAGTGCATCTCAGTTGTTTAGAGTTTTTTGGGGATTATGAATAAAGGTGCTATAAATATTTGTGTGCAGTGTTTAAGTGGACACAAATTTCCAACACACTTGGATAAATGCCAAGGGGCATGATTCCCATGTTGTGTGTGTGCTAAGCTTTATAAGGAACTGCCAAAGTGCCTTACACAGGGACTGTATTGTGTTGTATGACTACTAGTAATGAATGAGAGTTCATATTTCTCAACATTCTCAACAGCATTTGTTTTTTCAGGGATTTTGGATTTTTTTTTTTTTAAAGATTTTATTTATTCAATTGACAGAGAGAGATCACAGGTAGGTAGAGAGGCAGGCAGAGAGAGAGAGAGAGGAGGAAGCAGGCTCCCTGCTGAGCAGAGAGCCCGATGCGGGACTCGATCCCAGGACCCTGAGATCATGACCTGAGCCGAAGGCAGCGGCTTAACCCACTGAGCCACCCAGGCGCCCAGGGATTTTGGATTTTAACCATTTCAGTAGACTAGTAGTGGTATCTAATTGTTTTAATTTGCAACTCCTTAATGACATACAATGCTGAGTATTTCTTGATTCATTTGTTCCTAAAAAGTAATATATAAATTACTTATTCCTATGATAATATCATAAGTATACATATTTGTGCATATATAAATATATATGTATAGTGTGTTTGTGTGTGTATACAAAAGTGTATAGATATGTATACATATACATATATGTATTTATACATATAAATAATAGAGCATCAGCATATATATTTGTGTGTGTGTGTGTGTGTGTGTATAAAACTACGATGATGCTCTACTCTTTTAGTTCACTCAGCATATATTTAATACCTATTATGCTCTAGTGTCTAGACCAGGCACTAAAGAAACAGGTGATTCTGACAGCACTTCTCCTTCCATGACATCGTGGTCTAATCCAGAGGGCATGTAAGCTGAGCTGTGATAAAGGGAAATAGGGGGGCCATGAGAGCCCTGAGGAGTAATACTCCTCCTTAGTGGAATCAGAGAACTTTCTGAAGTAAGGAATCCTAGAACTGCATTAAAATGAGGCAGAACATTTGACCAGCTGGTGACAATAGAGTGGAATCCTGGGTCATCTAGTCCGGGGTCTCAGGGAGAGAAGAAAAGGTCAGAAGTATTGCCATGACAAACACTCAGGAGAGATAATGATAGAAGGACCAACACAGGACAGTAGTAAGGAGATTTGAGCAATATAAAGAACACTGATGGTTATTTGACTCTGAAGACAATATGCATACCTAAGTAAGTTTCCCAGTAATGTAAGCTCATTTACTTATTAAGCTTGGTCATTGTAACAGCTCTTAATATTCATAAAATACAAAGAGTTTTGATGGCAATGTCATGAAGTTTTAGTAATATAATACCATCATATTAAATACAACTTGACTTTTATAAAGTTAAAAAAATTTCTGCTATGTGATGGAGGCATAACAAAATGTACATATATTTTAAAAATTAGATAACAATCTCTTTCATAAATTATGGTAATTAATATTCTGGTTTATATTTCATGTTTTCATTATGGATATATAGACATTTGTATTAAAAACATTGATCACTAAATGCTCTTTCACTTCATTAAATGGAGGTTTGCAACATCGTTTTTAATGACTTCAAAATAATCAATCTGTGAAATGAACAAAGCATGATTTATTTATCTATTCTCCTCTGAAGGTTAGTTCAGGCACCTCCACTCTTCCATCTTATAAATAGATCTGAGATGAAATTATGGTATTAAATCTTTGGGAAATTCAATTATTTCACTAGGATACTTCTTTATGAGGTTAAGTTTCTGGGTCAAAGTGTATGTACCTATTTAGTAAGGCTTTAATAAATACTGCTAAATAATTAAATAAGTCTAGAATATGACAATAACACATGTATATTTACATATACACATACATACCTGTATACATAAGTAGTTGCATATTTGAACATTCATTTTCACGCTCCTTGTATTATTTATTTTAATGTTTATCCATATCAAAGACAGAACATACATCAGGGTTGTTTTATTTTGTCATGATCATTTTTTGTCTGGTCCAAAATTCTATCTTTTACTTCTGTCTCACTCCAGTTCTGATCACTGCAATACCTTCTCTACGGAGCAGCCATGGGATCTCTTCACAAAGTGAACCCATCCTATCACCTTCCTCACTCAAAATCCTTCAGGAAGGTCTTGTTAGTTCTCATGTCTCCTGGAATGGGGGAGACAGGTTTGGACAGCCCTCCCTGCTGGTTGTTAACCACCGAAAAGATCTGGTTTTGTTTTACAATGAAGCTGGGTTAGGAGGTTAAATTTTTCCCTCCATTCACCTGTGTTTTCTTCTTTCTTCCCACAGGACCCTCACCTTTGAATAAATTCCAATTAGAATAAAACCTAACTGGTCTTATTAGATAGAGTCCTTCCCTTCCTGCCTGATGTAATTTCATACTCTGTCTATTAACTCCCTCTCATAACTCCCCCCACCCATTGCTCTGTGCCCCTGCCCCACTCCCACACTGTTAAGCTTTATTGACATTGCTCTTCTGTTCCTTAAGTTATGGCCCTGCTCCTCCCCTCCCTGGAACGTTTTCCGAAATAGCTGTAGACTAGTGCCTTCTGATTCAGGACTCAGATCACATATTACCACCCAGGAGAGTTTGTCTCCTAGGACCATAACCAAGGGAGCCACTGCTCCAATTCCAGTGACCCTGTAAGATTACCCTGTTCTGTTTCATTAACAGCATCTACTGTTAACTGAAAGTATTTTTTTATTTTAATTTGATTCTCTTTTGTAAACAGATACCTGGGACCTTGTCTGTGTTCTCCATTCTGTGCTAACCCTAACACCTTGATATTTCCTGCCATATCTTAGAAAATTAATAAGTACATTTTGCACGATTGAATGGGTTGAATGTCTTTTTGTTCCTTCTATAAAAAAGTGTCTATTCATAACTGTAGCCCATTTTCTCATTGGATGTTCATCTTTCACCCCCTTATAAGAATTCTCTGTCATGTGGGCAATGTTAATTCATCTCCTGACATTTCTTTTAAATATGCCCTAAGCAATCATTTACTTTATAACTCTTTAATGATTTCTATGGTGCAGTATTTCTTTATTTTATCTTATCTTATTTTATTTTATTTTATTTATTTTCAGTGTCCCAGTATCCATTGTTTATGCACCACACCCAGTGCTCCATGCAATATGTGCCCTCGATAATACCCAGCACCAGGCTCACCAGAACCACCAGCCCCCCCCTCCAAAACCTTTGGTTTGTTTCTCAGAATCCACAGTCTCTCATGGTTTGTCTCCCCTTCCAATTTCCCCCAACTCACTTCTCCTCTCCATCTTCCAATATTCTCCACGTTATTCCTTATGCTCCAAAAGTAAGTGAAACCATATGAGAATTGACTCTTTCTGCTTGACTTATTTCACTCAGCATAATCTCTTCCAGTCCCATCCATGTTGATAAAAAAGTTAGGTATTCATACTTTCTGATGGAGGCATAATACTCCATTGTATATATGGACCACATCTTCTTTATCCATTTGTTTGTTGAAGCGCATCTTGGATCTTTCCACAGTTTGGTGATTGTGGCCACTGATGTTATGAACATTGGGGTACAGATGGCCCTTCTTTTCACTACATCTATATCTTTTTTTTTAATATAATTTTTATTTTTTATAAACATATATTTTTATCCCCAGGGGTACAGGTCTGTGAATCACCAGGTTTACACACTTCACAGCACTCACCAAAACACATACCCTCCCCAATGTCCATATTACCACCCCCTTCTCCCAAGCCCCCTCCCCCCAGCAACCCTCAGTTTGTTTTGTGAGATTAAGAGTCACTTGTGGTTTGTCTCCCTCCCAATCCCATCTTCTTTCATTTATTCTTCTCCTACCCACTTAAGCCCCCATGTTGCATCACCACTTCCTCATATCAGGGAGATCATATGATAGTTGTCTTTCTCTGCTTGACTTATTTCACTAAGCATGATACGCTCTAGTTCCATCCATGTTGTCGCAAATGGCAAGATTTCATTTCTTTTGATGGCTGCATAGTATTCCATCGTGTATATATACCACATCTTCTTGATCCATTCATCTGTTGATGGACATCTAGGTTCTTTCCATAGTTTGGCTATTGTGGACATTGCTGCTATAAACATTCGAGTACACGTGCCCCTTTGGATCACTACGTTTGTATCTTTAGGGTAAATACCCAATAGTGCAATTGCTGGGTCATAGGGCAGTTCTATTTTCAACATTTTGAGGAACCTCCATGCTGTTTTCCAGAGAGGTTGCACCAGCTTGCATTCCCACCAACAGTGTAGGAGGGTTCCCCTTTCTCCGCATCCTCGCCAGCATCTGTCATTTCCTGACTTGTTGATTTTAGCCATTCTGATTGGTGTGAGGTGATATCGCATTGTGGTTTTGATTTGTATTTCCCTGATGCCGAGTGATATGGAGCACTTTTTCATGTGTCTGTTGGCCATCTGGATGTCTTCTTTGCAGAAATGTCTGTTCATGTCCTCTGCCCATTTCTTGATTCAATTATTTGTTCTTTGGGTGTTGAGTTTGCTAAGTTCTTTATAGATTCTGGACACTAGTCCTTTATCTGATATGTCGTTTGCAAATATCTTCTCCCATTCTGTCAGTTGTCTTTTGATTTTGTTAACTGTTTCCTTTGCTGTGCAAAAGCTTTTGATCTTGATGAAATCCCAATAGTTCATTTTTTCCCTTGCTTCCCTTGCCTTTTGCGTTGTTCCTAGGAAGATGTTGCTGCGGCAGAGGTCGAAGAGGTTGCTGCCCGTGTTCTCCTCAAGGATTTTGATGGATTCCTTTCGCACATTGAGGTCCTTCATCCATTTTGAGTCTATTTTCGTGTGTGGTGTAAGGAAATGGTCCAATTTCATTTTTCTGCATGTGGCTGTCCAATTTTCCCAGCACCATTTATTGAAGAGGCTGTCTTTTTTCCATTGGACATTCTTTCCTGCTTTGTCGAAGATTAGTTGACCATAGAGTTGAGAGTCTATTTCTGGGCTCTCTATTCTGTTCCATTGATCTATGGGTCTGTTTTTGTGCCAGTACCATGCTGTCTTGATGATGACAGCTTTGTAATAGAGCTTGAAGTCCGGGATTGTGATGCCACCAACGTTGGCTTTCTTTTTCAATATCCCTTTAGCTATTCGAGGTCTTTTCTGGTTCCATATAAATTTTAGAATTATTTGTTCCATTTCTTTGAAAAAGATGGATGGTACTTTGATAGGAATTGCATTAAATGTGTATATTGCTTTAGGTAGCATAGACATTTTCACAATATTTATTCTTCCAATCCAGGAGCATGGAACATTTTCCCAATTCTTAGTGTCTTCCTCAATTTCTTTCATGAGTACTTTATAGTTTTCTGAGTATAGATTCTGTGTCTCTTTGGTTAGGTTTATTCCTAGGTATCTTATGGTTTTGGGTGCAATTGTAAATGGGATTGACTCCTTAATTTCCCTTTCTTCTGTCTTGCTGTTGGTGTAAAGAAATGCAACTGATTTCTGTGCATTGATTTTATATCCTGACACCTTACTGAATTCCTGTATAAGTTCTAGCAGGTTTGGAGTGGAGTCTTTTGGGTTTTCCACATATAGTATCATATCATCTGCGAAGAGTGATAATTTGACTTCTTCTTTGCCAATTTGGATGCCTTTAATTTCCTTTTGTTGTCTGATTGCTGAGGCTAGGACCTCTAGTACTATGTTGAATAGCAGTGGTGATAATGGACATCCCTGCCGTGTTCCTGACCTTAGCGGAAAAGCTTTCAGTTTTTTCCATTGAGAATGATATTTGCGGTGGGTTTTTCATAGATGGCTTTGATGATATTGAGGTATGTGCCCTCTATCCCTACACTTTGAAGAGTTTTGATCAGGAAGGGATGCTGTACTTTGTCAAATGCTTTTTCAGCATCTATTGAGAGTATCATATGGTTCTTGTTCTTACTTTTATTGACGTGTTGTATCACATTGACTGATTTGCGGATGTTGAACCAACCTTGCAGCCCTGGAATAAATCCCACTTGGTCGTGGTGAATAATCTTTTTAATGTACTGTTGAATCCTATTGGCTAGTATTTTGTTGAGTATTTTCGCATCTGTGTTCATCAAGGATATTGGTCTATAGCTCTCTTCTTTTGGTGGGATCCTTGTCTGGTTTGGGGATCAAGGTGATGCTGGCCTCATAAAATGAGTTTGGAAGTTTTCCTTCCATTTCTATTTTTTGGAACAGTTTTAGGAGAATAGGAATTAGTTCTTCTTTAAATGTTTAGTAGAATTCCCCCGGGAAGCCGTCTGGCCCTGGGCTTTTGTTTGGAGATTTTTAATGACTGTTTCAATCTCCTTACTGGTTATGGGTCTGTTCAGGCTTTCTATTTCTTCCTGGTTCAGTTGTGGTAGTTTATATGTTTCTAGTAGTAAATCACTACATCTATATCTTTGGGGTAAAAACCCAGTAGTGCAATTGCCAGGTCATAGGGAAGCTCTATTTTTAATTTCTTAAGGAATCACCACACTGTTTTCCAAAGTGGCTGCACCAACTTGCATTCCCACCAACAGAGTAAGAGGATTCCCTTTTCTCCACATCCTCCCCAACACACATTGTTTCCTGCCTTGTTAATTTTTGCCATTCTAACTGGTGTAAGGTGGTATCTCAATGTGGTTTTGATTTGAATCTTCCTGACGGCTAATGATGATGAACATTTTTTCATGTGTCTGTTAGCCATTTGTATGTCTTGACTGGAGAAGTGTCTGTTCATGTCTTCTGCCCATTTTTTGATGTGATTATCTGTCTTTTGTGCGTTGAATTTGAGTTCTTTACAGATCTTGGATATTAACCCTTTGTCTGTAGGGTCATTTGTGAATATCTTCTCCCATTATGTGGGTTGCCTCCTTGTTTTGTTGACTGTTTCCTTTGCTGTGTAGAAGCCTTTGAACTTGATGAAGTGCCAAAAGTTCACTTTTTCTTTTGTTTCCTTTGCCTTTGGAGACATGACTTGAAATAAGTTGCTGTGGCTGATGTCAAAGAGGTTACTGTCTATGTTGTCCTCTAGGATTTTAATAGATTCCTGCCTCATGTTGAGGTCTTTTATCCATTTAGAGTTCATCTTTCTGTATAGTATTAGTGAATGGTAGATTTTCATTCTTCTACACATAGTTGTCCAATTTTCCCAGCACCACTTATTGAAGAGACTGTCTTTTTTCCACTGCATATTTTTTCCTGTGTTGTGGAAGATTATTTGACCATAGAGTTGAGAGTCCATATCCTGGCTCTCTACTCCGTTTCACTGGTCTATGTGTCTGTTTTTGTGCCAGTATCATGCTGTTTTTGTGATCACAGCTTTGTAGTAAAAATTGAAATAAGGCAACGTGATGCTACCAGTTTTATTTTTCTCTTTCAACATTTCCTTAGAAATTCAGGGTCTCCTCTGGTTCCATACAAATTTTAGGATTGTATTTTCCAGCTCTTTGAAAATGATCCCTTACATACAGAGGAATGTATATCAGAATAATGTCAGACGTGTCCAGAGAAACCTGGCAATCCAGAAAAGGCTGGCAGGACATATTCAGGGAACTAAATGAGAAGAACATGCAGCCAAGAATACTTTATCCAGCAAGGCTGACATTCAAGTTGGTTGGAGAGATAAGGAGCTTCTAAGACCAGTGAGGTTTAAAAGGGTATGTGACCACCAAGCTGGCACTACAAATAATATCAAGGGAGGTTCTATAAAAGAAGAAAGAACCCAAGAGTGTTATAGAACAGAAATTTATAGAAACAATCTATAGAAACAAGGACTTCACAGGCAACATGGTGTCAATAAAAATGTATCTTTCAATAATTATTCTCAACATGAATGGCTTAAACCCTCCCATTAAATGGCACAGGGTTGCAGGTTGGATAAAATGACAGGGCCCATCCATATGTTGTCTACAAGAGACATATTTTGAACCTAAGGAGACATCAAGACTGAAAGTGAAGGGATGGAGAAGCATCTTACATGCCAATGGGCCTCAAAAGAAAGTTGGATTCTCATATCAGATAAAATCGATTTTAAACTAAAGTCTGTAGTCAGAAATAAAGAAGGACACTACATTATTCTTAAATGGTCTATCCACCAAGAACATCTATCAATTGTAAATATTTATGCCCCCATTATGGGAGCAGCCAACTATATAAGACAAGTGTTAATCAAGATAAAGAGTCATATTGATATGAATACATTAATAGTAGGGTATCTTAACACACCATTCTCAGTAATAGACAGATCATCCAAGCAGAAAATCAATAAAGAAACAAGAGCATTGAATGACACATTGTACCAGATGGCCCTCATAAATATATGCAGAACATTCCACCCTAAAACAATAGAATACTCATTTTTCTCTAGTGCACATGGAACTTTCTCCAGAGTGGACCACATACTGGGTCACAAATCAGAGCTCAACTGATACCAAACGATTGAGATTATTCCCTGCATATTCTCAAACCACAAGGTTTTGAAACTGGAACTCAACCATAAGAAAAAGTTTGGAAGGAATTCAAACACTTGGAAGCTAAAGACCACCTTGCTTAAGAACGTTTGGATCAACCAAGAAATCAAAGAAAACTTAAACAACTCATGGAAACCAATGAAAATGAAGACACTTCAGTTCAGCTATGGGATACAGCAAAGGTGGTCCTAAGGGAGAAATGCATAGCCATCCAAACCTCTCTCAAAAAATTTGAAAAGTCCAGAATACACCAGCTCTCTTTACACCTTAAAGAACTGGAGAATCAACAAAAAATTAAGCCAACCCCACACACAACAAGGGAAATAATCAAGATTAAAGCAGTGACCGATTAGATAGAAACTAGAGATAGAGTAGAACACATCAACAAAACTAGAAGCTGGTTTTTTGAAAGAATCAATAAGATCAATAAACCATTGGACAAGCTAATACAAAAGAAAAGAGAAAGGACCCAAATTAATAGACTTATGCATGAAAAGGGAGAGATCACGACTAACACCAAGGAAATAGAAACAATCATCAGAAATTATTAACAACAGCTATATGCCAATAAGTTAAGCAACCTAGATGAAATGGGTACATTCCTGGAAACCTATAAACTTCCAAAACTGAATCAGGAAGAAATTGGCAACCTGAATAGACCAATATCTAATAACAAGATTGAAGCAGTGATCAAAAACCTCCCAAAAAACAAGAGCCCAGGACCTGAGGGATTTCCTGAGGAATTCTACCAAATATTCAAAAAAAAAAAAAAAAATAATACCTATTCTCCTGAAGCTGTTTCAAAAAAAAAAAAAAAATAGAAACAGAAGGAAAACTTCCAGGATATTTTGGTGAAGCCAGAATTAATTACTCTGATTCCCAAATGAGGCAAAGATCCCACCATAAAGGAGCATTTCAGACCAATATCCCTGATGAATATGGATGCCATGATTCTCAACAAGATCCTGGCTAATAGGATCCAACAGTACATTAAAAAGATTATCCACCATGACCTGGTGGAATTTATCTATGGGATGCAAGGGTGGTTCAACATTTGCAAATCAATCAATGTGATAAAACAAATCAATAAGAGAAGAGAGAACCACACCATCCTTTCAATGATGCAGGAAAAGCATTTGACAAGATATAGCATTCATTCCATTAAAACAATTCAAAGTATAAGGATAGAAGGAACATTCCTCAACTTCCTAAAATTTCTCTGTGAAAAACCCACAGTGAATATCATCCTCAATGGGGAAAAGCTGATAGCTTTCCCTTTGAGATCAGGAACACAAGGATCCCCACGTTCACCACTCTTGATCAACATAGTACTAGAAGTTCTAGCAACAGCAATCAGACAACAAAAAGAAATAAAAGATATTCAAATTGGCAACGAAGAAGTCAAACTCTCTCTTCACAGATGACATGACACTTTATATGAAAAAATCAAAAGACTCCACCCCAAACTACTAGAACTCATACAGCAATTCAGTAATGTGGCAGGATACAAAATCAATGTACGGAAATCAGTTACTTTCTTATACACTAACAGCGAAAATACAGAAAGGGAAATTAGGGAACCGATTCCATTTACTACAGCACCAAGAACCATAAGATACCTGGGAGTAAACCTAACCAAAGAGGTAAAGGATCTGTACTCAAGTAGCTACAGAACACTCATGAGAGAAATTGAAGGGGACACAAAAAGATGGAAGAACATTCTATGCTCATGGATCAGAAGAATAAACATTGTTAAAATGTCTATGATGCAATATTTCTTACATTTTTACTTCTCAAATGCATTAGCATTTTTATTATTATTTTTTATCCCTTTCTGACTTTGGAGCCCACTTGTGAAGTTCTTCCCTATAAATTAGTATGTATACATGTCTGTATTTTCTTCTAGAATTGTTATATACATTTTTCATTAGTGTTATTAGTGCTTGAATAAGTTATTTTGGTACAGATAGTGAGATACTGATCAAATACTATTTTTTTCAGAGGAAACTTATTGTCCTACTGTGTATTTTATTTTATTAATTATTAAAAATTTATTAATTATTTTATTAACATATAATGTACTATTTGCTCCTGGGGTACAGGTCTGTGAATCCTCAGGCTTACACACTTGACAGCACTCACCATTGCACATATCCTCCATTATATATTTTTAAAAATTTGTTCTTGGGGCACTTGGGTGGCTCAGTTGGTTGGGCAACTGCCTTCCATTCAGGTCACCATCCTGGAGTCCTCTGATGGAGTCCCGCATCCTGCTCCCTGCTCGGCGGGGAGTCTGCTTCTCTCACTGACCTTTCTCCACTCATTCTCATTCTCTCTCTCATTCTCTCTCTCTCTCTCAAATAAATAAATAAATACAAATCTTTAATAAATAAATAAATAAATAAATAGAAAATCCGCTCTTCCCCAATTATTCAAATAGTTACCTTCATCACATTCTAAATTGCCATTCAATATCTGTATTGCTATCACAACAATTTAATTATCTAAATTTTATAAGCTGTAATAATAGTAAGACAAGACATCTTATAAAATTTCTTTGCATTTCTGCTATGTTTGTTCTCATGGACAATAAGATGTTTTTGTCAAATATGTCCCAGATCCCCATTGATATTTAAGTTAATATTTTGTTTTTCAAGAATGTATTATTGATTTAGGTAGATTTAAAAACTTTCATTTAATTCTTCTCACATAAATCATTAGCCTAAATTGTATCTATATTTCCTAGTGTACCTTGAATATCCCTAATTTAATGCCTCTTTATATTATAAAAAGTATGCTTATGTACTCCCTGAAAATTTCTTAATCAGTTTAATCTTAGTTATTTACAGTTTTGTTTCCACCATGTCTAGGGTCTTTTATTTTGGAGTGGTTATAATGTAGTAAAGGAAACATTTTGTTGCCTTGAAAAATTAACCATTTCACTATTATTATTTGTTAGCTCAAATGCTTTTTAAGTTAAATCTATTGAATTTGTCTAGTAAACATTCAGTTATTTCCAAACGGCAAAGATGACTTTTTTTTTTTTTTTAAATCTTCAATAATTATTCTGTATTGGGCATCTGGGTGAGTATTTAAGCAGCTGTCTTTGCCTCAGTTCATGATCCCAGTGTCCTGGAATCCAGCCCCACAGTGGGCTTCATGTTTAACAGGGAGGCCTGTTTCTCTCTCTCTCACTACCCCTGCTTTTATTCCCTCTCTCACTGTCTCTCTCTGTCAAATAAATAAAGATCTTAAAAAAAAAATTCATCTTACCTTTTTCTGCCTACTTTGCTGAAAATTTCTAGGAAAAATGTATAGAATAACAGGTGATTGGTGACCTTCTTTCTATTGTTATTTCATTCTTACTCGGTCTCATTTTTTTTTTAATTGTATCTAATTAGAATTATGCAGAAACACTTTCTTACTTATTCAAGTTTCTGGTTATAAACACAATTTGTTAAAATCTGCAGACTTTTTTGACTACTATTGAGCTCTTTTCTCTCACTAAATGTCACCAAGTTTGTAAGTTGGTGGGTTTTATTGCCCCCTCTCTTCTTTTAGAGCATGTTATGTTTTCATCCATCTACTATTGTCTGTTATGGTCCTATAGTGATTTGAACATGCTGCTTCTAAACCCATTCAAATACTTCTGCAGATAAAGTAATGATGGCTCTCCTTTAATGGAGAACCAGGTACATGAACAATTGAAAGTTATTTACTGGTTATAAAAATTTTAAAAAATAAACTTCATCTGCTACTGTGCTCTTGCTGGCTATGTTTCTCAGATGTAACCATCAGACAAATGGAGGATCGAAGTAGATTCGGGTTGAAAACATTGCTTTAAAGGCAGATCTAGGTGCACCTGGGTAACTCAGTTGGTTAAGTGTCTGACTCTTGATTTCAACTTAGGTCATGATCTCAGGGTTGTGAGATTAAGCGGGGTGTTGGGTTTCATCCTCAGCAGGGAGTCTGCTTGGGATTCTCTCTCTCTCTCTCTCTCTCTCTCCTTTAGACTCTCCCCTCACTCCACACACTGTAAATAAATAAGTAAATAAATAAATACATAAAATTTTAAAGGCAGGTCTAGTGTCTAAATTCATCTTATACTATAAGAACCTGGTCCTGCATCTGCTCTGCCAGAAGAAATAATGGTGTTTTTTTGTTTTTTTGTTTTCCTGTCCATTTTGTTTTCTGTTATATATTTAATAGTTTACCAAAAAAATGAACTTTTATTGGTGGTTTAGCAATCATAGTATATGGGGAAAAAGAAGCTTGTAAGAGTGAACAAATCAATGAAGGAATGGATGAGCCAATGAATAAATGAAGAAAGAAAGAAGAGGGGAGAAAAATAGAAAGGAAATAAAGAAGGAATAAAATAGAAAGAAAAAAAATCATATTTTTATTTGATGCAGAAATTAAGAAGGGCACTGACTCTACTGAATCACTCTGACAAAATTATCCTAAATAATTTTGAATTCATAAAAAATTAAATCAAGGAAACCATACAAGGTGTTATATATTTCTGCAAACACACATACACACATACACATGAGAACAGACACTGGAATTTAAAGCTGTGTTCTTATAGAGGGAGCTCTCTGGGTCCACTGCCAAAGAAGGCCCATATGTACCCCAATGTTTATAGCAGCAATGGCCACTGTTGCCAAACTATGGAAAGAACTAAGATGCCCTTCAACGGACGAATGGATAAGGAAGATGTGGTCCATATACACTATGGAGTATTATGCCTCCATCAGAAAGGATGAATACCCAACTTTTGTAGCAACATGGACGGGACTGGAAGAGATTATGCTGAGTGAAATAAGTCAAGCAGAGAGAGTCAATTATCATATGGTTTCACTTATTTGTGGAGCATAACAAATATCATGGAGGACATGGGGAGTTAGAGAGGAGAAGGGAGTTGGGGGAAATTGGAAGGGGAGGTGAATCATGAGAGACTATGGACTCTGAAAAACAATCTGAGGGGTTTGAAGTGGCGGGGGGGTTGGAGGTCGGGGTACCAGGTGGTAGGTATTATAGAGGGCACGGATTGCATGGAGCACTGGGTGTGGTGAAAAAATAATGAATACTGTTATGCTGAAAATAAATAAATTTAATTAAAAAAAAAAAGAACAAGCCTTAAAAAAAATATTAAAAATCTTCCTATCAGCATCTCTGTTAACCTTCTCTCAGTGGAAGCTTTTTTTTAGCTTACAAAAGATATCAATGCTAAATATGACGACTATTGCAACTTTGTTCTTCTCTTTGAGATCTAACAAAATAGGTCTCTAAACAATGAATGTACAGTAGAAACAATGCCAACAGATTTAAGCAGCCATCTGGAGTAATTATTCATGCTCCCCAAAATAGGCTCTTTGAGAACGTGCAAAGTTCTTTCCCAATATAATTTCATGGTCTCTCCAACAACACATGAGCTGGCTGGCAACGTGAGAGTGAAGATGCTTCAGGGGGCAAATCTAGCTGTTCAATTGTCCTCTAAGGAGGTACCCAAAACTTAGATCGCAAAGTCATGGGGTGCCTTCTTAACTACCATGACCAGGTCTCCATCCTGGGGCTCCCATTTCCCTTGCTGTCACTTCTGTTTATGTGGATGTCTATTTCCTCCAAATTACAAGAGCAGACCTATCTTTGACTAGCTTCTGACTTCATCACCTATGCCTTTAATCCTCTGTGCCAGGAACTTACACTTATCCTGTATTCCAGATTCCTTTATTTTTTCAATAGCAATATCCCTTCTTTTACCACTGAGATGATTTAAGCATTACACCATGAGTTGGCCCCAGTTTCTTAGTTCAACACTGGTAGTGCTCCAAAAAGAGTGAAGTTCCCCTGGCAGTTGTTTGTTTGTTTCTGAAGTTGCTCCTTCAATTATTTCCACCTGCAGCTCTGTAGCTGACAGCATCAAAATCACACTCCTTAAACCAGAGAGGCAGGGTCCTCTGTGAACTGGTTTCAGTTTGACTTTCTAATGTCCTATTAATCTGCTCTTATTCATGTACCTTTGCCATTTACTCTTTCCTATTTTAATTAGTTTAATTGAAGAGACTGAACTGTGTAATAGAACTATAGCCTTATTTTCTCAGTGGAGGCTAACAATGCTAAGCTCTCTTCTTTCCAGCACAGGCTTCACTTGAATTTCCTGTAGCCTGGAATATAGACTAAGGCATGATCCACTCTTTTACTATCACCACCCCTTTCTCCATGCTTGCTCCAGTTTTGAAAGGGAGAAAGAAGTCAATGACATGGTGATGCTTAAGCTCAATCCCATGGTGGGTGTGATGAGGTGTCTGCCTCCTTTACCATGACCTCTATCATCCATTTCCAGCTTAGTGCCTATTGATTCACTGTAGATGAGTGGGAGTCCTGTTGGTGAGAGATTAAAGATTTACCTTTCTTTAGGTATTGATGGTACTAAAGAGAACCCTATTTGAAAGGGAAGGCAGATTTTATTCAAGAGAGGTCATCACAATAGTGGGAGGGACCCCTCAATGGGCTTTTGAAGTGAGGAAAACAGATTGGATTCAACTCCAACACCATAAGGAAGAGTGAGTATAAATGTTTATAACTAAGGAGCAGGGGAGGTGGGAGTGGGTAGATGGAAAATCTCTAAGAGGTGGTCCCCTAGGTGGCTCAGGCAGTTAAGCGTCTGGTTTTTTAAATTTTGGGTCAGAACTTGATCTCAGTGTTGTGAGTTTGGCTGGTGTTGGGCTGCACACGGGCATGGAGCCTAGCTAAGAAAAACAACAACAACAACAATAACAACAAGCAAACAAACAAACAAAACTTAGAGGAAACATTGGAGGTTAGAAGGAATTCTAATTAAAATGATTTAACAGGATTCTTCTTGAAGGCAGATCAGGGTGATCAGGCAGAACTTGGACGCAGATGATTGAGGGTGAGAAATTCAATTTCATATCAAGAGAGTATTCTGATATAGAGGATGGGGAAATCTGACTCAACTGACTTACTAGGGTTCTTGCTAATATTGGAAGATACAGAGATAAACACAGAAATCCAAAAGTTAGGCCTACTTGAACAAGCTTAGAAGAGCCTAAGAAAGGGTTCCTGGGTGGGTTAAGCTTTCAACTCTTGGTTTCAGTTCAGGTCCTGATCTCAGGATCCTGAGATTGAGCCCCACATTGGAGCATGGAGTCAGCTTGGGTTTCTCTCTCCCTCCCTTTCTGCCCTTCCACCCCTCACTCTCTTTTGTTCAAATAAATAAAATAAATCTCAACAACAACAACAACAACAACAAGATCCCAAGATGAGTTTGGTCAATGGGAATATTTTTGCCAGTGGTGCATTGTGAGACTAGACTGCTTGTTTTTCCCTTGCTTGCAGTGGTCACCAGCAAATCTTTAGCCCCAGGTTTAATCTGTTCCCCTGACCAAATACCTCTTCAGTGCCCGGGAACTAGCAAAGCACACTTTCCCTTCATCTCAAAAATCACAGAGGGTCAGGTCATCATACTATTTCTGCTTTCTCATTTTCTCTAGCTCTTGTAATTACAGAGCAGGTAAGCAAATGCTGTGGCTCTCTAGCAATGCAATATCAACTTAGTATTTTGTTTTGTTTTCTTTTTTTTTTCTCCTTTTGACTTATATGCTACCCCTAAAAATTCCAGAAAGAACCATGGCTCTGCTAACAACTTGATTTTAGCCAGGTGAGACTTCTGACTGGCCAGATTATGTGATAATAAATCTGGGTTGGCCTGAGCTGTTAAATTTGTTGTAATTTGTTATAGCAGCAATAGAACACTAATGCATTATTTTCGTGTGACCCCTTCCATAGACAGGGATATTGTAGTCCATTGATTCCACTAAAATAGCAGTTATTGAGTAGTTGTACGTGATTTGGATTCCCAGTAGGCACTTCACTGAACTTACAACATGAAGTTCTTGGTGCCTTTGTTCTGAAAGGTGATTTCTTTCAAGTTTCAAATTCAGGAAGGTTCTATTGTTTTTGTAAAAAGCATCCTCAATATTATATTCTTATGCCAGTATCTTATCAACTTATGATGGTTAATTGTACTTGCCAGCTGACTGAGTCATACAATGCCCAGATAACTGGTTAAACATTATTTCTGAATATGTCTGTGGGGGTATTTCTCAAAGAGATTTGCATTTTAATCCATAGACTGAGTAAAGCAGATGGTTTTCTCCAGTGTGAGTGTGCCTCATCCAATCCTTTCAGGACCTAGGTAGAATGAAAAGGAAAGGCATAAGAAGGTTGAACTAACTATGTCCAATGGTTGAGCTTGGTCCTTGACCTTCTGCCCTTAACACTCCTGGTTCTCAGGTCTTCAGACCTGGATTGGAATCTGTACCACTGGTTTTCCTGGCTTTCTAGTTTGCAGACAGTAGACTGTGAGACTCCTCAGCCTCTTTATCATGTGAGCCTGTCCCTTACAATAAATCTAGTGGTTCCATTTTCTGTTCTCTGGGAAACTCCAACTACAGTAGTATTCCCGATCAACAGAGCATTCTTAAAGCATATGTTACCTGTTTCACACAGATCATATTATCTAGATATATGTGTCTAATTAAGAAAAAGTTTCAAGTCTAAAGCACCTCAAAATGCCCCAATTGTTAAAAAGACTTCCATGTAGTTCATTGCATGTGTTTCTTGCCTTAAAGAAAAAGAAGATAGATATCCTTAATTACTCTGGTAACAAACAAACAAACAAAATGAACATTATTGTTGGTGGTTTGCTGGTAAATCAGGGAAAACAAAACAAAATGAAACAAAACCTTCTGACTTGCAGTTTTCTCTGACTTCTCTGGCTTCCTCCTTGGCTACTTTCAAGCTACTAATATTTGATATCTTACTCCCCAAAATTCTGAATGGTTAACAGTGAACTCTCGTGACCTACAACAAGCAGGCTGCGGTAGACCACTGGAACTTTCGAGAGATATTTTATACACAGTACATATGCATATGTAATACACATAATACATATTTAGTACATATATTAAATATTAAATACATATGTTTTACATAATTTATGTAATTATATTTATTAAATAAAATACCTCAGCCAATAGAAATACTTCTTGAGGGCAGAAATTGCAATTCCTTATACAAAAAGGGGTGGTGAGAATTTTTTCCAAGCTATAAGTTAAAACTGGTTTTATTTATTTGGTGTTAGACAGAAGAACAATTGTAAACATATAAGCTGCCCAGAATCAATAATTTGGTACTTTAAGTTAAACACAAAATTGGATTATGAAAGCTAAATGGGAACTGAGAAATCAAATCAATTCTTTTATTTTAGAGAAAGGCATATTGTGTAGCAGTTAGATGACCACTTTTGCCTATAATTAAATGGCAAATTTACACCATAGTAAACACTATAATTTCTAGATATCTGGGTGGTTCTTTGTTTACTGTACCAGTAGCTCAACTGAATAAAATTAGCCAAGTAATGTCAGAAAAATAACACTTAGCTTAATACTGTTGAATGTTTTTGTTCTTTGAATAAGTTCCCATGATCTATCTTCAAACCATATGCATTCATCACTGTCGGTACATCTATTCAATACATATGTTATGTACCTGCTGTGTGCCAGACTATACTTCAGGGCATAGAGCATATCCTGAAAAACAAAAGGCAAGTCATTGTCATCAATACATCACATCTTAGTTTAAAAACAAACAAACAAACAAACAAAAACCCAGCAAACTAGAAAACAAATTGTTATGTTATAAATCTTCAGGAGCAGAAGCATGGAAGTGGAAAGATCAGTATGAACATTGTAATAGCTCAGGGATAAAATAATGCAACCCTGGGAATGGTAGAAAATGGCCAAATGCAATCTACATGAGGAGGTGTAGCACATGGGACGTGGTAAGATATTGCATAAAGATTTGAAGCAAAGAAGGAATTTGGAGGTGACCATAGATCTTTGACTCAGGCAGCTGATGGGATGGTGATGCCATTTACTGCACTAGGAAAGATGCTGTGTGAAGGGTTCTAACCAACAGTTCTCCTTTGGACATATGAATTGTGAGGAATTTCCTGCACATGCCAGTGATCCATTGAGTGTGGAGCTCAGGTAAAAGACGATGGACTGAAATTTAATTTGTGAATGTTAAGGGCACAGTTTTTTAGAAAGCTGTGAAACTCAGTGAGATCATCTAGGCAGTGAGGCAAGAAAGGAAATTGTTTCAAAACATGAGCTTTAAACAACTGCAAAAGTGCTCAGTGGAGTGCCTTGAAATAAACTGAATCACACTAAAAGACAAAGAAAACAAAAGAAATCCAACACACATGCACAGGGATGGGGTGGAGAGAGAGAACTGACTGTGTCGTTATTAGGTAGCTTAGAGGCATCATTTAATTTTTTATAAGAGCAAATTTTCTATAAAAGGGAAACCCAACAAAGATGACTGAGGAAGCTCAGCTGGTAAAATACGAGGAAATTCAGGGAGGAATTATACAAACAAAATGGAAGGGTTGTGTTCTCCCAACACCACAAACAGTCCAGCTACATGAGAACTTGAATGGACCATGGGGTTAGCCATGTTGAAGTCATCAGTAATCTTGGCCAAGGCAGTCCCAGTGGTAATGTGGAGGGAAAGAGCAGTTGGGAGTAAGTTCAGTAAAGAAGGGTCAGTGTGGATGGGGAAACAGTGAGTAGGGCCAGGTCTTCCTAGCATTTGCTCAAAGCGAGCTAGAGAAGGAGGAGGCAGGTAGCTACAGTGCCAGGATGGGAGGAGTTATTACAGAATGTTCTGTACCATATAACAGGGTGGTATAGAGGCAACTGAGCAAAGAAATCTTGACACTGCAAGAGGAAAAGGATATCACAGAGGTAAAATACCTGAGTAAGTAATTTCTTATAGGATTTGCTGCATAAATCCAGGATTTACCTTCACAGGAGGGAGGACGTTAATCTATTGCAGTAGGGAAAGAGGTTGGAATAGGTAGGAAAGGGGATATACAGGTGCAGTTATAAACAGATGGATGAATTCAGGGGCAAGAAGAATTACAAGGCTCTCTTCTGGTTTGTTAGTGAGAGGCAATGCTTTCTGAGGTTGCCTTGGAAGAGTATATGAGACTGTAAAGGATTTGGGAATAGCCAAATCTAATCTGAGGAGGACACTTCAAAGTATCCTTAGATGCAAGAGTGTGTGACAAGAGATTAGGAGACCAGGAGGCAAACAAAGATACAGCCTTGATGGGGCTCGTCCAAAAGGCAGATCATCAGTTCTAATTATAGCTTCATTGGGGATAAAGTGACAGCTGAGGCCTCTGGTGTTGTGAGAGATAGGAATGGGGCACCCTCTTAATAAGAGTCAGAGGGGGTTTCTGTATCCACCACCCAATCTGCTGGAGGAGCAGAAAGAGCTCTCCTTTAAATCCACCTCTCATGGGCACCTGGGTGGCTCAGTGGGTTAAAGCCTCTGCCTTCAGCTCAGGTCATGATCCCAGGGTCCAGGGATTGAGGCCCGCATCGGGCTCTCTGCTCAGCTGGGAGCCTGCTTCCTCCTCTCTCTCTGCCTGCTTCTCTGCCTACTTGTGATCTCTGTCTGTTAAATAAATAAATGAAAATCTTTAAAAATAAATAAATAAATAAATAAATAAATAAATAAATAAATAAATCCACCTCTGAGCAGTAATAAAGCTAACTGGAAAAGATGGTCTAACCCGAAGACACTGGAGCTCAAAATTACACTTCTGAAATTCAAACTACATGAGTCTTCTAATCTATGGAAAAAACTCACTGATATTTTGAAAAGGGATGTCTATTCCAAGTATTCTATTCTGCCACAGGCATGGTCAGCCCTGCTCTTCAGTCACAACTTTCTCCTAAGTCATCATAGATCTTCTGAATCCTAAACCTCCAGCACTCTGATTGGCCCCTACCTACCTCAGAGTCTACACAAGAGAAGGAAACTCCTCTCAGTGCTCGGCCTTCAGAAGACCTCTACTTTAATATATCCTAGACATGTCCAGCTCAATAGCCCTCCAAATGAGCTCCTGATCCCCCTTTAATGCCAGCATTCAACTTACTTCCAAAGTCCTTCTACTCTCCAACTTCAGCAAGGGTCCCCTAGCTTTTCTTCATACATTCAATCTAATAGATCAACCTATCCTGCTGCCTCTAAATTTAAAATAGGCCCATAATCTCCCTCTACCCCCTTTTACTGTCTGTCGCACAATGCCTGGGTCTGGGTCTTCAGGTCTGAATCTGATTCAGATTGCTGTAACCAGTCTCCCCACTTCTGGTCTGAAGCCCCCAATGGTCTTCTCAGCATGGCTGTCTGAATGATCCTTTAAAGCAAGTTCAGACTGCCTCACGTCACTCCTCTGCTCACTGTGGATCACATCTCACCACTTCCATACAATCCTGCAAGACCTGTGGCTGTACCCCTTCTGACCTCAACTGAGCTTCCCTCCTTTGACCTTACCTGTTCTTCCCTCCACCAGGAAAGTGTCCCCCATTTTCCCACCCCCTTAGAGCTCAAGACTTACCCCCCCACCCCCACCCCAGGGCTGCGTTGTCACCTTCTCAGACAGAGCTTCTATCAGATTCTCCCTCCTCCTTCCATCAGATTCTCCCTACTTACCCCTCACACTTGCTAACCCTTTTAACCCCAGATTTTTTCACCACTGGTAATGCCTTATATTTAGCATATTCTCCTTTTTTTTTCTGTCCCCTGACCCCCAAAGTATATAAATTCCATTCTGAGAAAGCAGGGATTTTGATCCGTATTCAGTTGTAACCCCATCTAAGGAGTCCTGGACACATAGAAGTTTCTCAAAAATAAATGAAGGATTCCTGAGTTTGCAAACCCTGATCTAAGCAACATCCTTACCTGGGCCAACTACTTTTGAAAATGTGGTTGGCTTGTGGAGTTCCGTTTGATGCAGTTTGCAATCATCTGAGGGAAAGAGTTTCCTTTTGGAAGCAATTGTATAAGCCATCAGCTCCCTTGAGGGTGCTTTTATCAGCTGAAAGCCAGTTTTGCCATTCATCAGCGGTTAGCAGGGGGGCTGAGCCCACCTCTCCGTGCTCAGTGTTGGAACCCGTCCCCGTCTCCTCCTGAGAGATAGCCCTTTCCAGTAGACTCTCTGGCCTGCTGCAGAGTGCACTGCTGCTAGTGGGCTGTGCCTCTGCAGCAGGAAAGGTGACATTCAGTCACTTGCCATTCCAATACGCATCCACTGCCTAGGTTTCTCTCCCTGGCTTTTTTCTTGCCTTGACCTGAATTAATTCTCTCATTATCTGCCTCCCACTTGGATCAAATCTCCCCTCCGACTTTTGTCCTCATCTTGGCCCTGCATTTGCCAATCTCCCCTGGGATTTTGCAAAAGCCAGTGTTGAAAGACCACTCTTTCAGACCCAGGCCCAACTGGCAGCCAAAGAACAAAGAAGAGTGAGGTCTGTTTCAAGGAAACAGCATCCCTGTATGTTCCCCTTCTGAAGAATGCCACCTCCTGTCTGCAGACATCTAAGCCTAAGGAATAATTAAGGGAAGGAGGCAGGCAAGAGCTAGTGTTTGTGGAAAATGGCTATGTGCCAGGAGTGGGGAGGGGCCCATGTTCCATAGTTTATCTCAAATAATGGTTGCATGCAGCCTAAAAATTAAGTAACGATTATCTCCTGTGTAGAATGTCACAGGAATCATGCCCAGATTCTGTTCAAAACCATTAGGTGACTTTTCATCATCTGCGGACTAAAACCCCATGTCCCAGCTGTGGACACTGGGGCCTGCACACCTGCCTCACCTTATGCCCCGTCCCTCCCACCATCCCAACACACTTTTTGGTTATGGGACCTCATGCGTTTTTGCATAAACTACAGCATCTAACATTTACTTTTTTTTTTTCTCCCCTCTCCCTACATATAATCATGTGGTTCAAAGTCTCTGTTCATTCAAAGCTCTCCAAACTGTTATCTTCCTGAAAAGATGTTAGCTGACCACTCTACAGGGTGACCTCCAACTCTGGAAACAGAAGGAAATGCATATTCTGTGCTTTATTGACATTTCATTTCAGCATGAGGTAAAATAATAGTATTTGGATTATTAGTGTTTATGGCCCCCTTGTTTTTAAGTTACATTCCTTTACTTAGTCCCTGGCTCTCTTTATTTTTACATATTCTTTACATTTTCAATGTACATTTTATTATTTATGTGTCCCATGAGCCTATCTGCTCCCTGAGGTTAAGACCTAGTTTTGTTTACCACTCACTCTCTAGGGGTCTGCAAAGATGCTAGAACAGAACCGGCACCAGGTCAATATGTTTGAAAGAATGAAGGGAGCCAGTGGACACAGAAAATGTGAATAACGTGTTCAAGCTTGCAAAACTACTGAACAAGCTCAGACAAAATTTGAACTGAATTTTGATTTCAAAGCCTATACTTTTACCGCTTCAAATTAAACTCTCATTTTGGTTGTGTGGTCATTTAAATTGCAAAGGCACGAGGTGTTGGAAAGGGGTTGTCAGCACTGAACCCAAGACGAGATCATTGGCGAGGTAAAGAAGGCGTTCCTGACAGAAGATTCGGCCTCATTCTGTAGGTTAGAGGCTCGTTCTCGGGAGTCCCAGGGAGCCATGTCCATTGCTTCCTCTTCCACATCCTGGCTCTTTTGAACCTGGACAATTGTGTTGAGCTTCAGTCTGCTCGCCCGCAAAATGAAATTAAGAGTGATCTGTAAAGTCATCATAATAAACTCTGAGATGCAGACAGCCTGGCGCTGAATACTTCTATCCTGATACCAGCTCCGACCTTGGCCAAATTATTTAAATTTGTCAACGTGGTATCTCTTTGCTAAACCCCAATGTAAATTAGAGAGAAAAATAGTATCTTCACTGTAAGAGAACTGTGAGCTTACCCATGTAAGTTCCTTAAAGCAGTACTCAATAAACACAAGGGATTGCTTGCTACTACTAGTTTTGTTGTCATCTTCCTCCTCCTCATCCTCTTCTTCTTTCCCTTCCCCTTCCTCTTCCTCTTCCTTTCCTCCTTCTACTGCTCCTCCTTCTCCTCCTTCCCCCTCCCTCTCCCTTACTTTCCCCTCCTTCTCCCCATTGCCATCCCATTCACCTTCCCTGTCCCCTGTCCTCTTCCTTCTTCTTCTTCTTCTTTATCCTTTTATTCTTATTCTTATTCTTATTCTTATCCTATCCTTATCCTTATTCTGATTCCTCTTATTATCAATAGTAATAGAAGTTGTGTTTGAAGTAGAGGTAAAATCATGGCCCTTTCTGACCATAATGTCAATATTTCTCAAAGACAGAGATGACATTATATAGATACCTTGTGTCTAATGTCCTACTAGGAGAATTTATGGTTACAAATATATAATATACTTACAAATATTTGTGGGTTGATTAATGGGAAACAATTAGTAAAATCAATGTAACTGTTAACTATGACTTAATACTAGTTAATGTCTGTGAATAGACTGGGGAATTTTAGCCAAGAAGCTTTGGTCATTTTCAATGTTAAAAAACAAGAAATGGCATTGACTTTTAAGTTTAAAAATCAACTCTTTCCTCATTCTTTTATTGAGATTCACAAAATTCTGCATGGCAAACATATGGGTAGCTATTATTTTCTGTTTGGCCCCCATGGAAGTCTTTCTGTGCCTTGTTTATGACTTTTATCATGGTCTTCCTTATTTCATAAAGTGCTGTATACTTCTTGTATACATCTGCTATGTTTTATAGTCAATACATATTTACATTCAAGAAAACATTTGCTGAGAATTTTTTAAATGCTCAGCATGAGGAAGGTAGAGATGAATTAGCACAGAGTCTGAAGCAGGAGAACTTGAATAAACGGTGAGACAGGCACACAAACAGCATAACTCAAGATTACCTAGGTTGTGCCTGCCCGTGGGTACAACTGGATCAGTGTAACAGTGAGAACAGAAAACTCTCCCCAATTCAAGTCCCATCTGCAGTTTCTCTGGAAATGTAACCACAGAGATTCTTCATCCAGCCAAGTTAAGATTATAGGTGTTGTATTCCTGGATAGAATGCTTTTGCAAAAGACTGAGCAAGGAATGGATTGGGCCACCGCATGACAATCCTTTATGTTCATGAAAAAGAAGTTTCATTCATAGGTGGAAGAGCTCAGTAAAGAGTCAGGTTGCTCTTTAGAAATCGGTTCATCAAATTAAATGGAGGTAAGAATATAGGAATGACGAGGGATTAAAAGCCCAACCTGTCAGTGATAGAGTTAGAGGCAGAGATATTTCAGAGATATTGCTAAATCCACTTCATTGCTATATAAAAACATTGCTATGTTTTCTAACACATTTATACACTCCCCCAACATGTCTTCACCTAGAGGAACACATGTTTTTGTAGACTTAGAGCTTGTAAACATTCCCTTAACAGAAATAATTAGATTGCCAGGTCTCCTGGGACAGTGGTACAAGCTCTGAGCTCTGAGCTTTAAAGGGTAGTAAAAATTCAGTTTTTTTTTTCAATTTTTAAGAATGATTCTTACACAGAGAATCCAGTAGCTTTGAAACTTATGTGTATGTGTGAATGTGTGGTATGTCTTCCCAGCATTCAGTGATGGCTCTGAAATGCCTTAGCAGCGAAATAAGATGGGGATTGAGGGTAGCCATTGAGACAGGATCAAGCAAAAAGATGAAAAATGACCTCTTAAGGCTTATATAATTCAGCATCCAGTCTCAGATGATCAGGGCAACTTTGTGTCCTCCTTCTCCTGAGAATGCTGTGTGTAACAGCATTCTCAGATGTCAATAAGCAGATGTCTCTCTTCTGTTTGGTGATGATTGCTCATGACAGCCCTATACCATCACTTTATGGCATCTGCTGTGATGATCATCATTTGGTTTTTCTAGCAACCTTGTGAGATGCATATGATCATACTAAATTGTAAGAGAAACAAACAGAAGTTCTAAGAATTTTAAAAAATTACCCAAGTTTTCAGAAGATAACTAGTGACTGGTTCTGGATTCAAACAAAATCTAGGCTCTTTTCACAGTGAGTTGTTAGAATCAATAGCGTATATTTTCTATTTGTGGGAGGCAGCCTTCAAGTGAGTCTCAACAATACTTGCCTCCTTATATTGACACCCTGTGTAATTATCTCCACTTGAATGTTGGCTGGATTTAGTGACTCACTTCTCATGAAAAGAATGTGGCACAAATGTTGGATTCCCACCTCAAAGATTAGATTATAAATGACGGTGGCTTTCATATTGGGCACTCTTTCTTGCTTCCTCTTAGATCACTTGGTCTGGAGGATGTCCTGCCATGAAGGAGGTCTGTAGAGAAGCCCACATGAGTGAACCATGAAGATCTTCTGAGACTTCCTACCACTTGTGTGGACTGGAAGGATCTTCTAAGGTCTGCCAACATCCAGAGAAACAGAATATTCCAGTCAAGGCTTCAGATGACCACCCATAGTGGATATCTTGTTTGCAGGCTTGTTAGACATCCTGAGCCAGAGTCATCGAGTTAAGCTACTCTCAAATTCACAATCCATAGAGACCTTGAAATAATAAATATTTATCATTCTCAGTGGCTGAGTTTGGGGGTGGTTTAGAACAACCATAGATAAGTAATAAAACTTTAAAAATCACTCAAGAAACCAACCTAGTTTTTTTGGTAGCATTGCAGAGGAATTAATAATATGTGTCATTTTCAGACACATGAGAAAAACCTCAAGATCATTTGGCATCAGGGAAATATAAATAAAAACTGCAATGAGATACCACCTCATACCAGTCAGAATGGCTAAAATTAACAAGTCATCAAAATGACAATTGTTGGTGAGTTGTGGAGAAAGAGGAAGTCTCTTATACTCTTGGTGTGAATAAATGCTGGTACAGCGTCTCTGGGAAACAGTATGGAGGTTTCTCAAGAAGTTAAAAATAGAGCTACCCTACAACCCATCAATTGCACTACTAGGTATTTACCCTGATGATAAAAATGCAGTGATCAGAAGGGATACCTGTACCCCAGTGTTCATAGTGGCAGTGTCCACAATAGCCAAACTATGGAAAGAGCCAAAATGAATGGATAAAGAATATGTGATATATAATATACACACACACACAATGGAATATTACTTAACCATTAGCGAGGCTGAATACTTACCATTTACACCAGTGGATTGGAAGGTATTACACTGAGTGAAATAAGTCAATCAGAGAAAGAAAATTGCCATATGGTTTTACTCATATGTGGAATATGAGAAACAGGGCAGAGGATCATAGGTGAAGGGAAGGAAAACTGAATAGGATGTCATTAGACAGGAAGACAAACCATGAGAGACTCTGAACTCTAAGAAACAAACTGAGGGTGGCTGGAGGTGAGATGGGTGGGGGGATGGGGTAAATGGGGGATGGGCATTAAGGAGGGCACATGATGTGATGAGCCCTGGGTGTTATGTGCAACTGATGAATAACTGAACTCTACGTCTGAAAATAATAATGTACTGTATGTTGGCTAATTGAATTAAAAAACAGTATGTGTCATTTTCAAAGAATTTCATCATTATAATATACATAAATTCTTATGAAGGAAGCACTTACCCCCAGCTATCAGACAAAATAAATTAACATTTATAAAATATATCAATAGATAGTATGATTTATATAAATCATGACATGTTTTAGCACTGACTTTTTAATTTCCATCACCTATGGTGATGGCTAATTCTATGTCTCACCTTGACTGGGCTAAGGATTCCCAGATAGCTGGTAAGCATCATTTCTGAGTATTTCTGGGAGTATACTTCAAGAAGACATTAGTATTTGAATTGGTAGGCTGAGTACAGATTGATGTGTTCACCAATGTGGACATCATAACTCAATGTCCACTGTGAGCCTAAATAGAACAAAAAAGTGGAGAAAAGGCCAATTCACTCTTTCTATATGAACTGGGATACCCTGTTCCTGCTGCCTTCATACACTAGCTCTCCGGTTTTCCAGTCTTCAGACTCAGGCTGAAATACAGCACAAGCTTTCCTGGTTCTCCAGCTTGCAGATGACAGATTGACAGATTGCAGGACTTCTCAGGCCCTATCATCATATGAACCAATTCCTATAATGCATATGTATGAAATCTCTTATTGATTCCATTTCTCTGAAGAATCATGAATAATACACCTACCATGATAACAATGGAAGTAAGAAAAAAATGGATGATAGATTCATTTAGGAAAACTTTAGAATCACTGATTTTAGATTTTAGATTTTAGAATCTGATTTTAGAATCATTGATTTGCTGGGGAGGAGGAAGAGGGTATTCAGGAAAAAGAGAAGCCTGAAGAGAATGTTTACATTTTGATCATATATGCCTGGAAAATGGATTTCAAATACAATTTCCTAGCTAATTATGGCAAAACTAACAAAAATCAAACATAGAGATCAATAGGGTGGGGCCTATTTCTCTTTCATTTCCCAAATTGTATCTCACTTCCACAGTTTCTCCCCTCTCTTGTTATCTCTTCAAAAACCTGGATTTAAGTATCATTTTATGGACTTAATAAAGTATGTCATTTCCAAGAACTAGTCACTTTTAATATGCTTCTAATCCCTGTGAGGAAGGTGACTATCTCCACTTTACAGATAATAAGAGTCTACACAGTGGGAAGAAATAATAATTGATGATATGATTTATATGGCTAAAGACAAGTTTAGCAGTGACTTTTTAATTTCCAATTAAAGATTGTTTATCTCTTATGCATATTTATTTAGCATGTAGAATGAATAGCTTATTAATTTACTTCAAACTAGGAATTTGAAGGCCTCCCAAATTATGTTATAGCTTATTTCTTTCTTGGAAATCACTGCTCCTTTTCCAAGCTCTAAGTCAAGCTTTGAAGTCTTCAAGGAAATTAGAATTGAATTGCTGTCTTCTGGCTTCTGTGCAACATTCTTCTCACCTTGCAAATTTAGTGAACAAAGGACCATGTCCAAACCCTTAAAACAACTTGCATGGTAATGATTTTAAAGAGACCCCCACTTGGGACAATGTCTAGACATGGTTACCAACTGGACTTGGCTATTTCAATGATTTCTGCCATCTTGACAGTTTCCCCAATCAAATCAACTGTGTGAAGATCTACTTTAGTTGGCAAAGCCATTTATATTCTCAGCACATCCAGACGCTAGGATAATGTCATTATTGTTTATAGAAGTTTTTATTGATGTAAAATTGATATAACAACACACCATTTTAAAGTGTACAACTTAGCAGCATTTAGTATATTCACAACATTATTGAATTGTAGAACATTCTCTTCACTAGAAAAAAACAAAAACCAAAAACCAAAAACTACGTAGTCACTAGGCAGTCACTCTCTTTTCCTCTCATTTCCACCTCCCGCCCCTGGCAGCCACCAATACACTTTCTGTCTCTGGGAATTTACATATTCTGGATGCTTCATATAAATGAATCCATATGTATGTGGTTTTTTGGTGCATGGTTTCTTTCACTTATAATGTTGTAAAACTTCACCCACGCTTTGTAGCATGTGTCAGTATTTCATTCCTTATTAGAGATGAACAGCATTCATTGCCTAGATATACATTATATTTCTCTATTTGTCAATGGACATCCATGTTGCTCTACCCTTTGAATATTTTGAATAGAGCTACATTTGTGAACATTTGTGTGCAAGTACTTGTGTGAGTATCTGTTTTTAATTCAGTGAAATGTTCCACAGGATTAAAAAAAGATGGTGAGGAATTGAGCAAGGAGTTACTAGAAGATTTGGGTTGAATGTACTTTCATATGCTCCTTATTTTACTTGTGTTTTTATTTAACTTTTCAACATTGCATTCTCAGAATCTAGAGAGACCCCTGGCATAGAGCACGTGTTCTGCAAATATTTTTGGAATAAATGTTACATGTTTCATTTTGGTGCCTAATGTTGTTAATATAACAGTCAATAAATATTTCCCACATAATTCTTATTTAGTTGGAATTAGTTGAAAAGAAATTTAAGTTGAAAAGAAAATTTAGTTGAAAAGAAAAGGACATGAGTATATCTAGGACACGAATATTTCTAGGATTTACTTAAAATATATTTTTCTCTCTCTTTTATGAGCCTGCACACTTCACTAGCTCACCCACCACCTACTACTTGATGATTTGAAGCTTGTTTTCTTCAAAAGTCTTTGGCGTTAGCTCTAAGGGAGGCTCTTAATCCTAAGTCAAGAAGTGCCTTGACAGGCTTGAGAGAGAGTTCCATATTTCCTGTTATTGTTAGTGATTCCCCCTGTTATGAGCCTGTTTTATATCTCTCTGTCAATTATGTGTCATGTGTTCTGAATTATACAAGCAGGATTTCACAGCGGCACATATAACAATAGGAGAGTTACAACATGCTGCTCTTATTCTGCCACTGATTTGTTATTTAAACTGAGCCCAGTGGAAAAAAAAATCATTTGTGTTTTTCCTGTTAGTTTTATATTTTCCTTGTATTCTTACAGCACCAAAACATTTCTCTGGAATGCAAGGTTATTACTAAAGAAGAAAAATAGCCATAATATTTAAGTTCTTACAAAAAAGCTTCATTTCACAGTTGTCTTGCAATAAATTACATTTTTCATAATGGTTTAAAACTGTGTTTGGTAATTCACTTGAGACATACAAAAGTAATTAATAATCTTTCTGTACCTTGGGTCTAAGGGTCTATTTGTCAATTTTTCTCTTTTGGTTTGAATGAGAAGCTTAAACTTCAGAAGAGAATGGGACTGAATATTGTGATTTACTGATTCAGGACTCAGGGAACAGGTGTTCATCAAGCTGAAATTTTAAGAAAAAAAAAATTGAAAAGGTAAAATAAAGCTTCCCTTAGCACCTGTAGAAAAGCCAGAACTCACATTTCAGCATCTGACAAGAACAATGGATTATGTCTCAAAATACTTGACTCATTTGTTGCAGGGTAAAAATAGAGAAAAGGATGGCAGAATGTTTTAGATCTCTTTTTCCAGGGTCCCACTGTGGCAGCTGGGTTGGGGTAAACATTTTAACTATGGATGAATAATGATTTGCATACTTGAATGGCCTTGCCAAGTAGACTCTCCATAGACTTTGGTGATGAGTATTTAATTAGCAGAATGAATATGCTCCGATGGTAACTCTTCTGGCCCAAGACCATTCCTGTTTTCTCTGCTTTCCATGGCAAGTTCAATAAAGGTTTTATGAAGAAACAATTTGTCTCAAAACCACTAAGGACACAAAGCTAATCTTCCATCTGTCAGCTTCTCCCTTCCATAGTGAGATGTGTCTGTGGCTGTGGAGGACCTTCACCTACAGGTCCATCCAAGGGATACCCTTGGAGTACTCACCCTTGAAGAGTATCCAACTTTTGGCTTCTTGACATTCCTTACACCCTCCTCCCTCCTGTTTTAGAGATGCATGCTAGTTTGATTTTAGACCCCTCTGAAAGGTGGCAGGGACAGACTGCCAAACTTTCCAGAGCTGATAGGCCAATTATTTCAGTTTTAAATAGGTGGCATTTTCAACACATCACCTGAAAATTTTCTTATCATTTGTCAGAAGGTTCAGTTCATGCTAATCCTCTGGTGGCTCTGTGTAGGTTTATAGGTTATGCTACCCTCCTCTGGAGGCTCCATCTGTTGTCCTTCCCTAATCAACTTAACCACTACTCTGTCCATTTCCAGTTCATTAATTTCTTTGTATTCTTTCTTGTCAGTGTCCCCGTTGTTTCTCAATTAGTATCAGTAAATTTAAGGCAGCCTGTCCCAGTTTCTGGGATAAGTGCCCCCCTCAAGACTGTGCAGGACAGCTCAGGGTTGTCACAGGTCCTGGTACATGATATGTTCAGAATATTCAGTCTTCTCTGGCTTTTCTAGCATCCAACTTGGATTTATGTGTGGCTTTTTCTATGACAGTTTTCCTTGTGTGGTTATTTTGATGGTCAACCCTGCTTTTTTGATTTGTTTCCCAATTGTTCCCTCTTACATTTGTCCCTCCACTCCAACTTCCTGTCTAGAAAGTGTTTCCCAGATGTCAGCCAAGTGAGAGGATCCAAGCAGTCCTCTTCACTTGATTATTGGTGCTGCAGAGTCACGTTTCACAAGATGGGTCATTTCCATTGCAATTTCGTTTCCGGGCTTTCAATTTTCTCTTCTTTCCTTCCTTACCTGCTTTTATCTCCAAGTAAATGACTGCTGCATGCCAAGTACCCTAAAGGGCATTGGATAAATACAAGCAAACAAAGAAATAAATGAAAGCATGATTCCTACCATTGTGATCATCATGGGGAACCAGAAGTCTAGTAGCAAGAATTGCAGAACTCAATAAGCACTTAGGCCACGAATTCAACACCAGTATCTAGAAAGCATGTTTGCTGCTAGACATTATTGTGAGAAAAGAAGGTTGAGGAGACTGTAGAATAGTAACTATGGTAACCCACCTTTATATACAGTATATTTATATTTTAAAAATATGTATGTATTTATATATATGTGTATGTATATAATATTTATATATATATTTATATATATATGTATATATATTCAGTATATTTCTGAATCGCCCCCTAGTGGGGAAAATAGAGACAATATATGTCAGCTTTACAGCAAGAGTTTATAATAAGATCTTAATATACTGGGATAGGTGAGAAATATTTCCTGAACAAGCTAATATTTAAGCTTAACATGGAAAATAAATTGAATATCATTCACTGGAGAAATAGGAGAATATTCCAGGTTTATGATCTTATATAGTAGGCAATTGGTTTTAAGATCAACTTATTTTTAAGGTGTTTTAAATTTAATAATTTATTTTTTTAAAAGAAGGAGATTGTTCAACTGAATTAAATAGAGACATAATGAAAAAAAAAACTTTATGGGTCAAAACAACTATTTGTTTTCTAACTCTGGTCACACACAAAACCCAACCAACTGGAGGACAGCTAGGATACCCTAAAGAAAAGAGCATTATTTCTCAGAGATAAGGGAATTGAGTTGATATAGTTATCACAGGAAGAGTGGGGGCATATTTTACTGTCTAGAAAAGATACACAGTTGCTACTTAAACACTAAGTGATCGGCTCTTTGACGGCAAACCTAAGGAGAAAATATTCCCATGTCCAGCTTACAGATGAGAAAGAAAAGCAAAAGAAGGTAATTGATTTGCTGAAGGTCAAACTATTCTTGGAATAGAAAGTAAATTAGAACAAGCTCATTCGCATAGCAGTTCAATTATTTTTAAACATAACGAATAACTTGGAACTTTTCTTAGGTTATCTTTTTTTAGACCAGGGTGCCTCTCTATTTAACTCATTCTCATTGTCCCGTGCTACTGGTATACCCTTCTGTGCTAATTCTTCTCAAGAGCTTTGTATTCTGTTGTATCTCTCTGTCTCCACATGACCACATCTGACTTTTCCTGTTTACTATGTAAATTAATCCTCACAATAGTCCTGTGAAGTGGGAAAATATAGTAGTTATTATTCCAGAGGTAAGGAAAGTGATGCTTGAAAATATTAAGTAACTTTTCCAAGGTCATCAGGCTTTAAGGAACAGAAAAGGAAAAAAAAAGAAGCCAAACACTTTTATTGCAAAATGCAAGATTCTTTTTTGAGTTTCATTTGTAGCATTAAGCCATGACTATGTCTTGGAACCATCAGATAAGTTTTACTTTATACTTAAACCAGCTTTATATTTCCAGAAAAATTGGGAAGATAATACAAAATGTTCCTATGTATATCCAACATAGTTTTCCCTATTATTAACTTCTTACATTAGGTTGGAAATTTGTTACAACTAATGGACCAGTGTTAATATGTTATGATTAACTGAAGTGCATACTTTATTCAGATTTCCTTATTATTTTTATTATTATTTTAGATTTTATTTATTTGAGAGAAAGAGCAAGAGAGAGCACAAGCAGGGAGGAGGGCAGAGGGAGAGGGAGAAGCAGACTCTCTGCTGAGCAGTGAGCCTGACTCAGGTTCCATGATCCTGGGATCATGACCTAAGCTGAAGGCAGATGCTTAACTGCCTGAGCCACCCAGACACCACTTCTTACTTCTTACTTAATGTGATTTTTCTATTCTAGGATGCCATATTATATTTAGACTTTTAAGGCACATCTTGGTTATGATACTTTCTTAGGCTTCAACAAGATTTATCACTGCTGATGTTGACCTTCATCATCTGCCCGAGGTAGAATTTTCAGATTTCTCTATTATAGAGTTATTTCTACTTTCTTTCTACACTGTACTCTTTCGAAGGAAGAGAGCAGCCCACACTTGACTTGGGAGTTACGCTGTACCTCAAAAGCATGGACATTCTGCATAGGTTACTTGAAATTCTGCTTGGGAATTTTTTCTCTCCTCCCCTGTACATTTACTCAGTAATTTATTTATATCAGTGTCGACTCACAGATGTTTATTTTATACTTTGGACAATAATTCAGTATTATTTTGTTTTGTTGCTCAAATTGTTCCAGTTTGGGGCAATGGTGTTAGTTTCTTTTGAAGTCAAGTTCAAATTTAATTTAATTTCAAAAATCATTCTTTCCTAGTGCATAAGCAATTGACAGAATTGTTTATATTAACTTTGTATCTTACAAACTTACTACATTCACCTAGTACTTCCAAAAGCATTTTTCTCCATTTTTAAAATTTCTTACGTAGGCAGGCATGTATGTGAATAAATATTTTGTTTCTGCCCTTGAAATCAGTATATTTTATCTTATTTTCTAATAACATTGTACTATGTAGGACTTCCAGCAAAATGTTGAATAGAAATGATGAAAGAAGGTGTCCATGCCTTGTTTCTGATCTTGGAAAGCTTGTAATTTCTTGTCCTTAAATAAGATATTATCTGTAGACTTTTTGTAGGTGTTCTTTGTCAAGTTGAAGACGTTCACCTCTATTAGTTTTCTGACAGTTTTTCTTCCGTTTTTTAAAAAATCATGAATGAGTATTTCATCGTGATGAATGCTTTTAATGTATCAATTGATATAATCATCTTTTTTTTTCTTCTTTAGACTATTGATGTGATTAATTACATTAACTAATTTCCAAATGTTGAAACAACCTCACATTTTTGGAATAAAAGCTCACTTGATCATATCCTGTAATTATTGTTATATATTCTTAGATTCTAGTTGCTAATATTTGAGGGGGTGGGTTTTTATATCTATGTTCATGAGAGATACTGGTGTATAGTTTTCCTTATAATGTCTTTATGTGGTTTTAATATTAATGTAGTATCAGCCTCAGAGAAAGATTTAGGAAATACAAATTTCTGGCTTTAGTGATCTCTCTCTCTTTTTTTAAAGTAATTAATTATTGATTTAACTCCATTAAGGTATTTAGTCCCATACCGATGATCTGTTTCTCCTTGTGTGAGTTTTGGTAGTTTGTGTACTCCAAGGAACCCATACATTTCACGTTATCACATTGTGTGGATGTAGAGTTGTTCACAGCATTCTGTTCCTTTTTTTTTTTTTTTTTTATGTCGATGAGCTCAATAGCAATGATCTTCTCTTTCACTTCTGATATTGACAATTAGTACGTTCTCTTGTTCTCTCTTCTCCCTCCTGCTCCTTGGTTAGCCTTTCTAGAAGCTTATAAATTTTATCAATATTTTGAAAGGAACAGCTTTTGATTATGTTGATTTTTCTCTATTATTTTCTTGGTCTCAATTTCATTGATTTTTGGTCTTCTTCTTCTTCTTCTTCTTCTTCCTCTTTTTCTTCTTTTTTTTTACAGTGTTTTTGGGCTTAAATTGATCTTTGTATTTTTTTTCTGTTAATTTCAATGCCACAAAAATCACACACGGCACCCCCGACTCCATTAGATTGGAAGCCGATGCTCAATATTCAACTACATTATCTTGTCCTTTAATCAATGAAGATCACAACTCCAGTAACCAAGCTTTTTCTAAATTTCCAGAGATTGTGTTATTTGTTCTTTCTTGGACATGGATCACATGTCACATCTGATTATAGTTTTCTATAATTGAGCACTGTCGGTTCTATGAGATAGATGATTTCTTGACTATAAGAAGTATTGTACCGAAGTTTGCTGTTTTAACCACACCCAATGTTGTGTTTGGAACATAAAAGATATTCAGTAAATATTTATTCAATGATTCTGAATTTTATACTGTGGTGACCTCAGAATATAATAATTCAAACAGTGCTTTCCCCAACTAGAAGTAATGTATCTGGTCAGTTTTTTCTAGAGGGAGCGGGAAAAAACAAAACAAAATAGGGAAAGGTTAATGTAGACAGTAAATTTAGTAGAGAAGCCTTCTTCCTCTAGTCATAGGAAACCTGTAATAGGATGATAAAGACACCACACCTTTACCCCAGTCAGATAGTAATAAATATTTTTAAATAATCAGGAGTTTGTTATGTTTCTTCCACCAGGGTAAGTAAGGCCCACCCTTGGTTATCTGGGTGAATGTGGATCCAAAGTCCACATCTGTTTCCTTTGAGAACGAAAGAGAAAACTCTGAAAGGAGGAAAATAAGGCCATGAACAAAATCAGAGGCATTGTTGGGCAGCTTAACCTGATTTTCTATTTTAAATTAGCACTGTCCTGAACAGAAAAGCAACACTTTGTACTAATCTGTATAATAGCACACACCCGATTACACAAGAACTCCAGTAACAGACAAGTTCTTCATGGTAGAGATTCTTACTGAGTCATATTTATAATTTTAGTATTCCATAACATTACTGAAATTTATTTTTTTGTCTTATCTCTTCATGCAAGTAATACTTACCAAATATGCCAGAGCAGACACTCAATCTATCTGATATTCCTAGAATGTATCAACAAAGCTCAAGGTCCTAGGAGTCATCTTTTTAAATGTAATCATCTCAAAAGTAGTGCCCCTGTTTCCAGGTCTCTGTGGGAGGGTAGGAGTTTAACTTCATAAGCACCAGTTAGCAAACACAGGTGGTCTAATCACATTGATCAACCTATTCCCCCAGCGGCCCTCAGTACTTTTCCATTAGTACACACCAGCATATAAAAGGCCTCCTGATTTTGTTTCATCAGTTGAGTCAGTTTATGCTGAAGTGGTCTCTGACTTACGCAGTAGTCTGAATAAAATCTGTCTTGCAATTTTTAGCATGTCACCTGTGCACAATTTTTCTTTCACACTAGCCATCTATCTAGTACTTCTCCCCCTCTTATTTAAATAACATGAGCATAAATGGGGGGATCCACAAATAATTGTGCAATTTTATAAATCAATTTTTATGTTATTACTTAACACTGCTTCTAATGAAGTAGAAGCAAAATTGGAAAATTTGCATTTCTTCCAACTTGGGTTTCTCTTGATAATTAAAATTTGGTTTTGAATATCATTATCCTGCCTCTAGTTTCTTTCACTTGGTAGCAGCTATAAACATGAGCAGCTCTTACCTTGCAAAGAGGTCCTGCCTCCTGCAGAGGGGATTTCCCACACTTTAGAAGATCAAACAAAATGATTTCCACATGGGTCATTGCAATCATGCTCATTTGAATCTTGATTTTTCTTGATGTTAGAAATCCCATTAATAGGACACAAGATGCATATTAAAATGGGGAACTGAGTTGAGATCAAAGGGTTACCTTTAGTTAAACAGTGATTGTTTTGTTGTTTGGTTTCATGTTAGACTTTTCTCCCGAAACCACTGGATATCTAGGCACGGAGACTGGGTGGTTTAGTCTTGGTACACACACGTATTATAGACTAGGGAGTAGGCAAACACTTCAGAGCAGTCTTGACTTGTCATGCATTCCCTGAGTCATCTAGTAATGTTGCATGACACGCACTCAAATGGACATTAGGATTATAGATGAAAGACACAGCCCCTGTCCTCAAGGAAATTGTGAGTTCATGAGAATCAAGGTACTTTAGAGAATGATAACGGTTATGAAAGAAGTAGAAGCACAGAAGACGAACAATCATGTGTCTGGGAGCCTCTGACCTCCTTAACAATTACTGGATAATGTCAAATTAACAAGAATCTCCACCTAGAGATTCCTTCCGGTAAAAAGGCAATTATTTCCAACCATCAACTCAGAAAGGAAAAACAGAATTTTACTTTCTGTTAAAGGGAAGGTAGAACAAGCCGTGTGTGTGTACACACACACACACACACACACACACACACATCTATGCATAAGTGCTTATTTGTTCATTCTGACTTCAGTGTCATATAAAAGAAGGTCAAGGCACTCTTCCTATTTGCCCTCTGTTAAAAGCTTTCAGAAGTGACCTGCTGAAATGTGGGGTTGCAGAGTGTAAAGGGTCAGTTCTTTAGAATTTATAAATCCCCTGAAATGCAAGCTTTTGTTTTAGCCACCTATAGGTATTGAAACCTAGACTTATAAATAATAGAAATGCGGTGTTCAGAGGGTCCTCTGAAATTATCCAAGGCAATTAAAAAAAAATATTAAAGTAGTGGAAACTACTCTTCTAGAAGCACTGTTGCTGGGCCCCCAATCTATGAGACACAAAACTGGCCAAGACTCAGTCTTGGGTGCCCCAGCAGGGTAGGAGTCTTGCCCACCTGTGACATTTTCTTGCAAGTGGAAGGGCTCCATTAGCATAAACCTCTGTGCCTTCTTTGATTCCCTCACCTTCCATCCTTGGGAGATGGGTTGCACATCTGATTGCTGCATGTAAAAGCAAGAACAGAGCATAGATAGCCAAGACACTCCTTTTCTTCCTTGGAGAAGGGTAAGCTTTTTAAAGTGGGAGTTTCAACAGCAATTGGATGTACAGTGAGCTCATTAGAAGGCCCAGTCACCATGCGGATGGACTGTCTTCCAGCGCTCTTAGTTAACAATGGGAAGTCTACATGAAAAGTCAAGCATTAGGAAGTCCATTTCACCAATACTGTCTGCATTTGGTAATAACAGCAACACTATGATTTCTCTACAGACACCACACAGTTAACAGTGCTGGTAAATGTTCACAAACTAACCCTCCAAGGAAAACAAACAAACAAACAAACAAACAGATCTGAAGCTTCTGCAGAGTCCCGTGGCATAAATAACCCCACCGTGATTTATTTCAAGCTACCACCGCAGATGCCACTGAGGATTTGGGAATATATATATATATATATATATATATATATATCCCTCATTAACTGACACAGGGTGGATGCAGCTTGGCACTATCCCTTTTTCTCTTATTTTTACCTCATTTCTCAATGGCTGCAGAACCTGGTCATACAGGAAGGCTCCAATTACAAGCCTCTCTGAAACACTGATATTCAGGTTTCCTGAGTTCCAGATGAATGTGCTTCACAAGACATTACACTGTCACCTGGAAACTAGGATTTTACTACATATTATATAACTGAATACAAAATGATTATATACATATATATATATATACACACACACACACACACACACACACACCATTAGTATATAAACAATATGTGTGTAATTTATGTGTAAATAATGACATATACAAATGTCTACTTGTATGTGTATAATTTCTGTATTTAAATATATGTAGTGTGTGTGTTACAGTTGTGATCACGCAGGTATAGACATCTGTTGAACCTAATGGAATACTTAAAATGAGTGAATTTGATTTTATGTAGACTTTTCTCAATAAAATTAATTTTTAAAAAGTTGGTTTATTTAGTTGGAATATGAATATAACCTAAATGCTAGTTCAAACCAGGCACAAAGAATGCATGAGATGATAGTGGTTAAATTGTTCAGCTACCTCCAGATCTTCACCCTTGTTAATTCTGTGTTTTTGCTCCGTATTGTCCCTTTAGTGATATTGAGTTCCTATCCGCAGTAATTTGGAATAAAGAAATGAAAGAACGACCAGAGTATACGACCAGTAAAATTGCTATTCAGAAACATAGATCAAATACCCTAATTTTTTCTTGTCCAGAGACAGTTGTCTTCTTTAAGCTATATTACACTCTTCGGATTCTTGAACTGGTATGGCTTGACAGGACACAATTACACACTGCTTGTCCTTGGCAGCAAATATCAACCAGGTGAAAGTTGCATTAGGTTTATAATTAAAATACTCCTTTAACATTGAAAGCTCTTCATAGACTGGATCTCAGCTAACTTCTTGAGCTTCTGGCACCTTAACTGATCATCTCACTTTTCTCTTTTAAACAAAAGTTTTAAAATATTTGTTTCTTTTTTATTTCCTCAGAGACTTCTATTTATTTCTTTCCCTTGGGCTATGGTACAAATTAATAAATACAAGATAAAATTGATCTCCATCATTGAAATTATATGAATTATAGCCATGTGGCTTCTAGATGCACACACACACACACACACACACACCCTCAGGTTTTCATCCCAACACATAGCAAACCATAAGATACTTTTATATGATCTGAAACTCCTTATTTGTCTATCACTGAATATTATCACCTGGCATTTAAATTATATTTTAACGGCATAAAGGTAAATTCCAGAAATAAAATTATATAGGCATCCTTATTCATACATAAGCAGGTATGATATAAGAAAGCAATTTATATGCTATTTTTAGCATTATGAGAACTAGCGCAATCCTTTTATAACTGTCCCTATAGGAGGCTGTGAATTCCTATGAATGGGAGTGTCATTGCTGAAAAATTTTCTGAAACCATTCTTTTTGAGAGCCACCTCTGGAGCTAACTCTTCCCTATACTAACCAGTGACAACTCTTGGCAAAATCTTTGTCCTTTGAGAGTTGACTGAACATCTCAAAACTGCCAAAAGCATTTGGAACCAAGACTAAAAAAGATGGCTTGCAGAGAAGCTGGGGACACTGCTTGGAATCAATGACTCAGTGTGACTGTAACATAATGAGGCTTTATTGTTCTCTGTGGCTTCTAACCTGTGTCTGAAGTCAGGGCCAAATGCAGAGTTCACTATGGAACAAATGCACATAAAATCTCTTCTTAATTTCCTAATTTGGACATACAAAATAATATGTAAATATGGACGGCACATTCACTCTTCTTTCTTATTTTTATTTCTCACTTGGAGGGTCCTTATTCAACGCCATCGGAACACAGTAATTCCTCACTTTGGCAAAATGTACTTTAAATTCCCTATACCATTTCCATGGAATTGCAGGTTTAAGACTTTATTTACCTTATCTGTAAAGTGGGCACATAAACCCTATGTTATGATTTTTGTGAAGATTAAATGATATAGCTTGTAAAATGTTTTTTACAGTATCTGGGCAAAATACATGTATATAACACATGTTAATTATCTTTTCCCTGCCCTTCTGCCCTCTTCTTAACTAATAAGTGTTCAGAATGTTCTAATTTATAAAATGATTTGTTATTTCAACAAATGGTAAATGCTCTAAAATCACAAAACAAACAAACAAAAATATTGCAGCCAATTTTCACCCATCTTAAAGCAGGAATGCCAAGTGTTTTAGGGATATTCACATTCCACACATGTCATCCTTTTGTTCTGACACAGGAGACTCTTTAGCCTTGTCAGATAAATTCCAAGAAAACATTATTTGAAGTAAAACATTTTTGGAACATTTTTATCATTTTACATATTTGTAGGTGATGATAAAATACCAAAGAGGCTAGGAGCATTTTAGGCATGTGTAAATTTATACAGACATGTTTTCTTATCTTTTTTTTTAAGGTTTTTATTTATTTATTTGACAGAGAGAGACACAGTGAGAGAGGGAGTATAAGCAAGGGGAGTGGGAGAGGGAGAAGCAGGCTTCCTGCTGAGCAGGCAACCCGATGTGGGGGGCTCGATCCCAGGACCCTGGGATCATGACCTGAGCCAAAGGCTGAAGTTTAAGGGCTGAGCCACCGAGGCACCCCACAGACATGTTTTCGATTAGTTTGTTGAAAGATCTTATTTGTTTCCTCCTTCTCCTTCTTCTCCTTGTCCTTCTCCTTTCCCCTCTTCTTCCTCTTCTTCCTCTCCTTCTCCTCCTCTTCCTCCTCCTCCTCCTCCTCCTTCCTCCTTTTAATTTTAGGAGACACAAAGAAGACTGGTAATGAAAATGTATACAAGGCTTTTCAAACAATATTTATTTTGGGGTCCCAGCAAGCCCAGCTGCAAAAAGAAGGTGCTGAAATGCTAATGATGCCAAGTTTGAACTGTGCATGTGCCTGAGCAGAAGTTACAGCCCCAAGGAGCCCCTTGCTCCCACAGTCCTCCATTTGGAGGCAATGCAGACTCACTCCACTTTGTGAAGTGGCTGCACACTGTGAACACAAAAGCAGAATGATGGCATTTGGATGAACCTGCCAGTCTAATTTTCATTTTCGCCCACAGGGTCCATAATAGCCACAGAACAATTCTTCCACCAGACTATTCTACAGATAATGGATAACACCTCTCCTCTGGAGATGCAACTCCCGAGAATGAATCATTCAATTATACAGTATATTTGTTTTCAAGGGGCAGGTGTGGTTTTGAGATGTGTTTTAGAGAAAGTAGACCAGAACCTGTCGTTACATAGAAAACATTCAGAGAATTCCTTAGCAAATGCAATGATTTTACATTGCAATTTGTATGTATGGGAAGAACTTAGAATGACTTTACCAGGCTTCTCCAGAGAAGACTTCCACCATAGATTTTTCATTCTGTATTTCCAGTTTTAGGTGTAAGCAGAGTGCCTGATGTGTCCAGCTGCTACATTTGTTCTCCATCTTTTAGGGAGAAGTCTATCCCTTTATTTTAGTTGATATTGTGCATTACATTTCCTGGAGTTATCCCAAAGACAGTTGAGAAGATTGCTTGGGATGAAATTTTGGGAGAAGGGTTTTTTTTTAAAAAGATTTTATTTATTTATCTGAGAGAGAGAGAGAGAGCAAGCAAGCATGAGAAGGGGGAGTGCCAGAGGGTGAAGCAGACTCTCTGCTGAGCAGGGAGCCTGATACGGGACTTGGTCCCAGGACTCCAGGACCATGACCTGAGCCAAATGCAGTTGCTTAACCAACTGAGCCACCCAGGCACCCTGAAAGAGATGGTTTTTAAGAGGCAACTGCACAACGCTTCAGGGAGAATACAGCTGTGGTGAGCAGACCTCATTCATGAACATTTAGTGTTGAAAGAGTCCTCAGGCTAAGATCCAGATGGCCTGGGCTTAAGATAAGAATAACTTGATTGCTTTGCTTGAAAACATAGATTTTCTATAAGTGGTCCATTAAGAAAGAGATAAGGATTCTCAGAAATAAATAGATGAAAGAGTTTGTGATAAAGATAAATAGCCAAGTGCTAGCTAGGAGTCAGGGATGTTTTAAGATAAGACATTGGTGAGGTAGGTGTTTGGACTGAATTCTTTGAACCTACCTAGTACTTTAATTATTATAAGTTATTTGTTGATTGACTCTTTGCTATTACCTAGTTGGCATTAATCCCCAAATTCAGTTAAATTCTACTTGGAAACCTGACCCTGTCAAAGCCGTGCCTACAGGAAATTAAGGCCAAAATCTTGGGGATTTTTGTTTGTTTTATGTTTTTGTTTTGTTTTGTTTTGTTTTTATTGTTGTTGTTGTTTTAAGACACATTTATTCAGCATCATGATTAGACTATTACATTTAGCAATCAACAGCATGGGTGCAAAAAAAAAAAAAAAATCTACATTAAAACCCTTTGTTGGAATGCTTTACACTTTCCACAGAACAGAAACTAAAATAGCCTGCTATACTATACAATTAGTCACAAATACAGTCCTCGAGTTTTTTGCCCATACACATGAGTATTGTCTCAAACATGTCTTCTTTGTAGCAGCTAGGCCCTGCCGCCACTGTGCTTGGCTGAGTTCACAAATCTGTTGTAACCTGTAGCTTCCCTGTCACTTCCCTGGCTCTCCTCTCCTGCTAAGCTTTGTTTCCTGGCTGTAATTAAAACCTTCTGCAACTATGGTAGGTACTGCTGCTGCTGGAACCACCATAGCCACCTTGGTTTCATGGCTTGGCGACATATTGGCCTCCACCACCATAAGGGCCAGAGCTTCTGCCTCCAAAATTGCCTCCTTTCATGGGTCCAGAATTTGAGGATGGATTGTTATAATTGCCAAAATCATTATAGCTTCCGCCACCTCCAAAGTTGCTTCCACTACCACCACCATAGCCGCCTTCTCCTCCTCTGTTGTTATAGCTGTCATAGCTGCCACTCCTGTCACAGCCACTGCCCTGGTTTCCATAACCCTGCCCACCACTTCCATAGCCTCTGCTTCCTCCAGGGTAACCAGAGCCGCCTCCTCCGTAACTACCATCATTACCAAATCCATTATAGCCATCCCCACTGCCACCATATCCACCACCACCTCGACTGCCACCAAAGCCACCTCAACCACTGAAGTTTCCTCCATGACCAAAGTTGTCATTCCCACCAAAACCATCTCCACGACCACCACCAAAGTTTCCAGAACCACTTCGACCTCTTTGGCTGGATGAAGCACTAGCCATTTCTTGCTTATAGAGCACTTTCCATACTTCACAGTTGTGGCCATTCACAGTGTGGTATTTTTGAATGACAATCTTGTCTACAGAATCATGGTCATCAAATGTTATAAAAGCAAAACCCCTCTTTTTGCCACTGCCTCAGTCAGTCATGATCTCAATCACTTTGATGTTCCCACACTGTTCGAAATCCTCTCTTAGAGGATGTTCTTCAGGGTCTTCTTTAATATCACCGACAAAAATATTTTTCACAGTTAAGTGGGCACCGAGTCTTTGAGAATCTTCTCCTGAGATAGCACTCTTTGCTTCCACAACTCTCCCATCCACCTTGTGTGGCCTTGTGTTCATGGTTGTATCCACCTCCTCCACAGTGGCATATGTGACAAACCCGAAGCCTCTGGAGTGCTTGGTGTTTGGATCTCTCATTACCACACAGTCCATTAAGTGTTCCCCATTGCTCAAAATGGCTCCTCAGACTCTCATCGGTTGTTTCAAAGTTAGACCTCCGATGAAGAGCTTCCACAGCTATTCAGGCTCTTTGGGAGACTCTGACTTAGACATGATGGCAGTGGAAGGAGAGACTTTAATGATGCTTACACGATGGCATCCATGGGCAGAAAGCTATTTGTTTTATGTTTTGATTAATATTTGGTACTGAGAGGGGAATAGGCCCCAGGAAAAATGATAGGAGAAATGGTCAGAATTAAGTAGAAACAACATATTAGATTAAGAAGGAATTGAGAAATGCAAGCTCTTGTCAGGAGATCCCAAAATATTGGGAAGTGTGTCAATAATGTAGGTTGCCCACAATTTGTATTTGTATATGCAGGTTTCATTTTTATTTACTTTTTTTTTTTTTTCTTTTTGAGAAAGCAAGCACCTGTCAACCAGGGCAGGGACATGTGGGAAGGGACAAAGGGAGAAGGAGAGAGAGAATATGACCCTGAGATCATGACCTGAGACAAAATCAAGAGTTGAACACTTAATCAACAGGGCCACCCAAGGACCTCTCGATTCATTTTTATTTAAATGTCATTGTTCAGTATAAACCCAAAGTCTTGAAGTCATGGGATATCCAGGATGCTGGCACAAGATAGCAATCTCAATATTTCCATTCTGGATTTATTAAAATATTTTATTCACTTTGCTATACTTCTTTGAGTGTGGGCATGGATTTCCATAGGCTGCAATTCAATTGCAAATTTCTAAGCATGATATTTGAGATCTGTGTGTCCACCTACTTCTTACCCACACTTCATGTTTACACTGTGAGAATTTTCAGTAGACCTATCTGCAAAATAAGTAATGAGTAAATAAAATTAAGAATTGTCCCAACTTGATCAGGAATGGAAACAACTTACAGAAATTTGTCATAACACCATTTCCCTAGAAGAGGAAGAGCGCCGTCCTTGGTGATGAGAAACAGCCTTTGTGAATGGTGTAATTCACAGAATCTTCTGTCTGGGGAGAAATTAGTATTCCTGACAAATGCTAAGTGATTTTTCTGTTGAACTTTAACAGGATTAAGTCTTATTCTGGGAACTTTACCCATCCAGTTGACTGTCAGCTAATTCTCAGTCAAGAATTCAATGACCTTTAAGGAAATTTTCTTTTCTTTCTGTATCTAATACGATTATCTGTATCTAATAGATAATCCTACAAGTTTACCTAGTTTTTCTCTTGTGCTATAAGATACCTACTAAGAATAAATCTATTATATGCACATATACATATGTATGTGTGTGTGTGTATATATATATATATATATATATATATATATATATATATCATGCAAAAATTATAATGAGACTTTGACCTATGCTTATAACCATACTATCTGGAAAGTTCTCTTTAATACAAACAGTAGAATATTTTGGTTTCCTCAAAGCAACCAAATACAATTCTGGAGCTCAGATAGTACTAGGCAACCAGAATTACATGAAATGGAAACAAACCCATAAAACAAAATAAAATAAAGGAAGATAATACTTGTGGTTTGGATAAAAAGTACTGGAATTTCCTGTTGGCAGTATTTAATAGATTTGTACTGTCTGAACAGGTAGGTACTGGATGCAGTTACTGAACATTTGAAATGTTACTTGTCCAAGTTGAGATGTGCTATAAGTATAAAATGCAAATTGATTTTGAAGACTTTATTAAAAGATAGAAAGCAGATTATCTTATAATGTTTATAATGATTGTATGTTGAAATAACATTTTTAATATATCAGATTAAGTTAAATGTATTAATAAAATTGAAGTTATTTGCTTCTCTTAATTTTTTTAATATAATGTCCAGAAAGATTAACATTCCATATGTAGCTTGTATTTGTGGTACCCATTATATTTATATTGGAGAGTGCTATCAGAGACAACGGGAGATTTTTTTTAAATTAGGGGTTTTATTTTGTGTATTTTGTTCACTGGTTTTTATCTTATCATCTCTAAGTGAGCTCGCCATAAAAATTATGGAAAGTGTTTTTAACTCAACATTGTGTGGGGTAGTAGTAAATGAAGACTTCCATCTGATGGATGACTAATAAAATAAATAGTTCCTGGATTAAAGCATAGCAATAATTTTGTGGTTCCATTGGCTTAACACATATTTACTAAATGTGATTAGTATTACTAAACTTCTAACACATACTGAGCATAGTACTGGGGATTCAGTGATGAATGATGCAGGTGTTTTTCTCCCCTGTGTGGAAAGTAAGTAGGTAGCAGGTATCACAATTATAACTATAAGCATGGGGGGGGGGATAGCACATGGGATTTTAAGCTTTACGTGGTGATAATGGTAAATAAACAATAACCACTGATAAATAACCAGAGGGTATAACCTAGTCTGGAGAGTTTTGAAATGGCTTTCTGATTTAGTGGTTTTTAAACTGATACCTGAAAGATCAGTTTATATTAGCTAAGTGAGAAGGATACTAGAATAGGATCCTCTTCAGTTCAAAGCCATTCCCAGAGAGAGATTCTTCTGAGAGCCATCAGGTTCTGAGTGTCTTGGTCCTGAAGGACACATCTGGGCAGTGCAACACAACATCCACTACAGAAATTGTTAAGCTTGGAGGTGCTCTCAGATACCCAATCGTGGCTGCTTATTGGGTCCAGAGGTAGATTAATTGTTGAACTAAGGAATCTCAAGCTTCAGGACCTTTCCCTGGCATGGCTCTTAGAAGGATACTAGTAATGAGTTCATAGGGTCTTATATTTTTGTAAATTTGCAAAAGTGAGATATAAACTACTATTTCTTGTCCTATAACTGTCCTTGTGTTGGATTGTACCTGTGTAGTTACAGGCATTTTGGAATGGAACAATGGGGAAGATAAAGTAAGAATTCATTCTATTTGATCTTAGGAGATTGTATCTATTAAATTCAGAGTCATTTACTAGGTTGGTTATTGTTAGTTACCCGATATAGGAAGGTCTTTCAGGAATAAGTCTGGTGGGCATTATGACTCACAAGGAAAGCACCAGGGGTCTCACAGTGACATAAACATGCACCAGATGCATGTGGATAGTGGGAGATAAATAAAGTCTAAAATGTAGAAACCAGAATCTAATCTATAGAAAATTATTTGAATCATTGGATGTGCTACTTGTAAACAGAGCAATCAGTTATCACCAGCACCTACTCAAAACAGAAGGTCTGCACTATCACGGACGTGCTTGAGTTAGAAATGATCTCAAAGAGAGGATTGTTCTCAGGAACATCATTGGTTTTTTCTATGTCCATTAATGATTTCAAACAAGGAAATTGATAGTTACGATGAAAACTCCCAGAGAGTTTGACACAGGTTTTCTGGAGTTAGCTGAACATTGGTTTCCCTCTGGTTCAGGCTAAGAAAAGTCTAAATGCGAGAGGAAGCTTAGGAGCTGTCCCTTTCTGCCATCAGAGTAAAAAAGAAAACTGCAATCAAGATATGCTTCCTTCATGTGCTGTTGGAATAAAGAGCTCATTAGAAAAGAAGTATTGCCAAGATCTAGGAAACAGCACTTGAGGTCCCAGGCAGAGGTTCTCTGAGAGCCCACAGAAGTACTCAATAAGCAAAGGAGCCATCAAAAGAACATTTGACGCCTTAAGGGCAGTGATGCTAGCGGACACCCCTGCCAGCCATTTATTGCAAATTACCTCTCCCTCTGAAATGATCAGGAACAGCAGCTGAATGGGATGAGGTGAGAAAGAAAGAAAGGAGAAGCCAATTTTGACCCACTGCCGGCTAAAACATCCAAGGCTGAATCGGATCCAATATTTTCAACTGGCTAAGGTTTCTGAATATTTATCATTACATTAGCTTAAACCAGAGTTATTTGATTATTAAACCAGAGTGGATTTTGAATGCCAAAAATGGCGGAAAGATAGGATATCATCTAAGAGCATTTAGCAAAGCTGTGGCATCTTCCTAAACTTTTGAACAGAAATCGAGAAAGCGTTGTCCCAGAGAGGGGGGTGAAGGAATTGTGGAAGAAAGAATAAAGCTAGTTTTTTGTGTGCCTTTGCAAGCCCAGCTTAGACAATAAACCAGTTTCACATGTTTGATCAAGCATATGTTTCTCATGTATGGACTCATTCAGATCTTAATTTTTCATCTTTGTGTACTGAAAAAAAAATAGGACACAACCTAGTCACACAATATATTTATAATAGATGAGTAAATGCTGTGTGTGTGTGTGTGTGTGTGTGTGTGTGTGTGTCTGTATGTCTGTCTGTGTCTAATGTAGTGTTTGGGAGAGGGAGTTGGCCTCTTTGGGTCTGGAATAGGTTAAATACATGAACACACCAGTGGGGAAGCTGGAAAGGCAATCCCTCCTAGTTTCTCAGGGCCGATGACACGCAAACTCCATGCAGAGGGCAAAGGTCCAAGAGGGTGAAGTTTCCTACACTTTGTCAACACTCGTAAGTGGATATTTAACAACCAAGCTAATCACAAAGGGTTTACATCATCAGAACTAATGAGGAATTAACACACTTGAGTGAATCAAGGGGAATTTTTCAAAGTTGTCTGTCATAGGCTATTGATCGCTCCGCAGCTCATTAAACACCTGTGCGTCGGGGCGGCAGCGGAGGCGCTGGAGATTTACAGCTGGAGAGATGACCTCATTCATCACGCATCCGCCAGTTTCTCCTTGCCCACCCCCACTCTCACCCCAGACCTCCCATCCCACTCTTCCGGTGTTTGTTTCTCAGTTCTTTCTAACTTTTCAGAAGGTCCCCAGTGATTAATGAAATCGGTTAAATAGATCGTACAATACAGAGGCTTAGAAATCCTGTAACTTGATGGCCCCTTTTCCTAAAGCTGTATTGGATCAGTGACCAAACCGTGATTTCCATAAACTAGATATGGATTCCTTTTCTAGTTTGCCTACCTGCAGCCCACACTCCCCCATCTTTGAAATTTCAGAGTAAATCATGGCTCACATGGAAAATCATTCACAGTCACCCTGCTCAGAGCCTTATAACCACTGTTGCTAATCGCACAATACAGGAGCTTCTTTGAAATATCCAGAACTATAAAAGAAAGGGCAAAGTGGTACTTAAGGAAGAATACAAGCTGAGTGTCATCTTGAAAGTTGGTGAGGAAAAAAAAAAAAATGATTTTCCAGGTTTAGAACAGCAGATAGACATCAGATATCCTAATTAAATAATGGTGGTTAAGTAGTACATGGAAGATAGATAATATTTTTATATTTAAATTAACTTATTTCCCCCGAATTACTCACCAGTTTAAAATAGATTTATTTCCCACCTACACTGTCAGGAAGCCTGTTTCATAATTAAAGAGAAAAGACAGGAGGAGCCAGGCCAGGATTTGAGAGATCACTGTCTTTAGATGACAAGTGAACATAGAATCATATCACGGATGAGCGGAGCTCTGCCGCAGACACGTATTGCTTGCCAGGAATCATAGCAGAACGGACCTTACCGGGATTGGGAAGTGTTATGGGCTGAACTGTTCCCCCTCCAAGTCCAGTTGTTGAAATCCTCACGCCCTGCCTGTACTTCAGAATGTGACTCTATTTGAGGCTGGGCTGTTTAAAGAGGAAATACAAGTTAAAATGAGGTCATTAGGGTGGAGCCCTCATCCAATGTGAGGGGTGTCCCTATAGAAGAGGGTGTTTAAACACAGACACACACAAAGAAAAGATGGTGTGAAGACAGAGAATAGGCCATCTGCAAGCCAAGGAGAGAGTCTTCAGATGAGGCCAGCTCAGCTAGCCCCTTGGTTTTGGGCTTCAAGCCTCCAGGATGATGAGACAATAAATTCTATTATTTGAGCTGCTCAGTCCATGGTACTTTGTTAGAGCAGTCCTGGCAAACCAACACAGAGAGAAAGTGTCTGTGAAGTGTTCCCTAACAATATGAGATTATCGAGGCAGGCACATTAACAGGGTAAAGTGTTCTTAGTAAAGAGAATGATACACGTAAAATTTGGCATAAGAGATAGGGCATGGGACATTCAAAAATCTCTCTGTGTCTGACTGGGGGATAGAATGGGAGCAGGAGCGTTGGGTGAATCTGGACCTCTAAGCAAGAGTCAGGTATGAAAGGGTAACAAGGGACTGGTTAAGAGGAACCGCTGACTTTCTAGCAAGAGAAGAAAGTGCCCTACACTGTTGAAAGTGACACACTAGCAAAGCTGAATTTCATCATTCTCTGCTTTGTGACTCATTACTATCCTCATCTGTAAGGAGGGAAGTCACATGGCAGAACCCAGGAATAAAGCCACCTTTACAAAAGGACATTAATTTATTGGCAGAGCTTCTGGGGGTGCTAGAATGGATCACAGCAGATGGAGACAAGTAGCTTCAGGAAGTGAACAGCTGCATTGGCCTGTGTTTCTTTCCCATGATTTCAAATTTGTAACAAAGTTAATATAACTTATCACCAACAATAGATGGCATTTCAAAAGCAATCTTCAACCAGGTGGGTGAAACATTTTACTATATAAACTGTATATACATGGTAGCTATCTATCTATCATCTATCTTTATATATATATATATATACACTATTTATATATACATGTACTATCTAGATAGATAGGCAGATAAAATCTATAGTAAATATGTAATAATATAATATAGGGACACCTGGATGGCTCAGAAGGTTAAAGCCTCTGCCTTTGGCTCAGGTCATAATCTCAGGGTTCTGGGATCGAGCCCTGCACCGGGCTTTCTGCTCAGCAGGGAGGCTGCTTCCCTTCCTCTCTTTCTGCCTGCCACTCTGCCTACTTGTGATCTCTGTCTGTCAAATAAATAAATAAAAGCTTTAAAAATACATAAATATAATATAATTAATATAATATGGTATAATATAATTGATATACAAACTATACTATATATTGCATATATTCTATATATATTTATATAGACATATACAATATATAGAAACACAGTCATTAGTTAAAACAAGAAATATTTTCAAAACTATGGCATGGATGACTGGATAAAAATAGAACTCAGCCATTGACTAATATTATTTGATAGTACAACTGAGGCTGTCATATTTTGTAAAGCAAGATTTTATCATATCAAGAAAGAAGATAAGTCATATCACATTGAAAAAAGAAGCACTAACTAGTGATTAAGTGCATGGGTTACAAAGTCATAATTCCTTGGTTCAAATCCTCCTCCACTATTGATTAGCTGTTTAATCTTGAAAAAGTCACACAAGCACTCTGTGCCTCAGTTTTCTTATGTTAATACCATTCTGAGAGTAATGATAGCCAGCATTAGAGGATGTTCCAATGACTACAATAAGTGCCTTATGTATATTAACTTATGAAATCCTCAGAACAATTATGTAAGTCCCCTCATTAACCCCATTTTACAGATCAAGAATCTGAAAAAGTGGAAGGTAACCAGCATAAGATTACAGTGCTAGCTTAAATTCCCATGCTAGCCACACACTGTCTACTCCCCTGACCTATCTGACACCCAGGTCTTTTTTTGCACATGTTTGATCTCACCCTCTCCTGAGCCTGGAGCAGGCTACCTCTTGCACTAGACCTTTGATCTTAACTTACTATCCAGCATCTTTTTCTGTTGGTGTCTCAGGTCCCCCACCCCGCCCCTGAATTGGATTCTTACTTGCACCTGGAATTTGGTGCCTGATCAGTGTTTCTTCTGTTCGATACTTTGGTCCTGCTTCAGGGACATCTGTGACCTAGACCACATCCTTCCTTTAAAGACCTTTCACATGGGACACAGCCCACTCTCAAGTCTGCACCTGCTTCTTGCCTAACTGACCCCTCCAATTACAATGTCTTTCTTCTCCTCCCCCCTTGGTATAAAACTTCTTGCTTTCAGACATGGTAAGGGAAACTAGAATTTACAAATGAAGGTGAAGTGCAGTGGTAGAGTCCTGGGTTTTGGAGAGGGAGGCCTGCAGTTTGAAGCTTAACCCTACCACTTATTAACTATGCAGGCTCAGAGGAGGTCCTCAACTTCTCTGGGATATAGGTAACTCCTCCTGTTATGTGGATGACACTAGGCTCTCCCTTGTAGCCTTGCTTTAGCAAGTAAGAGAGAGTGCATGGAAAGTGCAGGGCACAGGTCACAGTACTTAGCAAAATATTATTTATCTTTATTTTAATTTTAAGTTTGCTTAAGGTATTAAAATTTGTATTGTCAGAAAACAACAAATGGGGAAGTGTGTACTATCAAGAATTTTTCCTGCTTACAACCTACAAGAGTTCTAATTACCTCTTCAATGTGTGTGATAAGTTGATATCTCCTCACCTCTATACTTCATAACCATCCACTTCCCCCCTCATGCTTTATTCTCCAACAAAAAAGGATCAGTTCTTCCTCAAAGACACCATGTGTTTTGCCTTTATATAGTGTGTTTCTTAATCCTAGAATCTCTAGCTCATTTCATTCTCTCACCTGGAAAGGACCTAAATCTTGTAAACCCAATTGAGATGAAGATTTCCCTTCTAGGCTTCCTTTCCGCATAATCTCTAATCAAACAGAATGAATGTTTTCCTGTGTGTAACCAATATGTCTTGGAAGTGTATCTATTGGCTTACCTGTCCTGGTAAATTCATAAATGTAATGTATTTTCATGGTGCTAAGGCTAAACTGATTCTGAGCCCTTTAGCCCATTCACTGGTGGATCTAGTATAGACTGCCGATACTTAATCAGGAGATCAAGGTTGTGATATATAAATGGACACATGAAAACATATATATATATATATATATATATATATATAATTGCCCAGTTTTGAGATGTAATTTACATAGAGCAATTATGAGATTTATATATAAATCTAAGGTATACTTCATAATGATTTGGCTTACATATATTGTGAAATGGTTATCACAGTAAGTTTAGTGACAACTTTGATGAATAATGCTAAATAAGAACTTTGCTTAAGGCATTGTCTGCTAAGATCTGGTAGTTGCAACGAGGGATCACAGATGGGGGTCTGGCTTTCTATATTTCCATGTATTCAGTATAAAGTTGCTGTGTTATATAGTTTGTAAGTTGAATGTTACATGTTAAACACATGTGTGATCCTCATATAAGTGGCTTCAAGTTCCCTTCTATAAAACAACAACTGGTGGACTAGTACCCTGTAAATCCTCTCCTAACATTCTATAGACATGTGAAGGCAGCACTGTCGGTGGAAGGAAAATGTGCTGCAGCTCTGCAAGCCTACCAGCTGGATGAACTCAAGTGCCTTATTTTCTCTGAGGCAGTTTTTCTTTTTTTTTTAAAGAGGGTTAATAATCACAACTTGCAAAACTTTGTTTAAAATTATAATATTATACATTAATATGCAGGATAAAATTAGAATTAAATAAATAGAAAATGTTACTCCCATTAAGGCACTTACTGATGAATATATATATATATATATATATATATAAAATGCCTATAGTTGTCACCAAGACAAAGATTAATGGAGTACCTAGGGGGGGTCAGTTGTTAGGCGTCTACCTTTGGCTCAGGTCATGATCCCAGGGTCCTGGGATTGAGCCCCACATTGGGCTCCTTGCTCGGCGGGAGGCCTGCTTCTCCCTCTCCTGCTTCCCCTGCTTGTGTTTCCTCTCTTGTTGTCTCTCTGTCAGAAAAAAAAGACTGGGGACAATTTATTACTAGAGAATAAAAATGTGTCAATATTTGTTAGATAAGGTCACAAATTTAGGAGAAACATAGGTCAATGGACATGCGTAAGAAGCAGAAAATAATACGAAACAATGGTTCTATATTGGTGAATCTCATTCATGACAACAGTAAGGTGCAAATAGCATTGTTGAAGTGCAATTAAATAGCCCAATTGAGTTGTTTTGGCTAAAGGTCATTGTCCACATGATAATAAGAATGTTAAAAAAAAAAAAAGAGTCACAAGTAAATTAGGAAGTCAACTAAGTAAAAGTGAATCATGTACAGTCTATTCCAATCTTGAACAGAAATCTGGGAACGAGCAAATAAAGGATTTATGCCATAAATCAGGAGTGAGAGTTTTGTAATCAGGAATTATTTAGGTACTTCTTGTTGGCAAGAAACATTTCTTCCCTACTCCTGATGTTTCCTTACTTTTCAAGGTAGCTCAAATAATGTAATGCCCTGGCCTCTTTCTACCTCCTTACCAGTGCACTGAATACAGTTGTCCACTTTGTGCACTGCATAAATCTAAGGACACAAGTCACAATCTATTTGATTTAAATATACCCACTGGAATAATTTAGTACACAACTTGTGCAGATATGCTCAGATGCCTGCCTTCAACTCCCTTTATACTTGAGCTGGGAAATAATTTTTTCTCACTAAAAATTTAGTTAGGAATTTACTTGGAAGGTTTGGTTTAGTTCCCCTTTTTATGGTATTTCTTCTTCTTCTTCTTCTTTTTTTAAGCTTTCATTTATTTATCTGAGATATATATATATATATATATAGAGAGAGAGAGAGAGAGAGAGAGAAAGAGATAACAAGAGAGAGCACAAGCAGGGGTTTGAAGGAGAAGAAGACTCCCTGCTGAGCAGCAAGCCCAATGTAGGGCTCAATCCCAGGACCCCGGGATCATGACCCAATCTCGGAACCCAGGGAACATGACCTAAACCAAAGGCAGATGCTTAACTGACTGAGCTACCCAGGTACTGTCCCGTGCCCCCTTCTCATAGTCTTGAGAAGGAGCTATCTCAAACATTCCTCTTTCTTCCTCCATGCTGTAACAGTTACAGGGTCTGCTTCCATGTAGAGTGATCTGTGGTTGAGTCAGTAAATGTAACTACTTCAGAGTCTAGCCTTAATAAATCCAGTTGTCCACATTTGCAAACCTTGTCCCCCAACCTATTTTTTATTATTAAAAAAGAGAATATGTTGGTTCTTATTTGTTTTCATTTCTCAGTTAGTCCATGACCCAGGTCATAGCAAAGAGGAATCTTGTTTATTTATCTCTTTTCAAGTTAAGTCTGATATGTGAGCTATGGACCTTAAGAAATGTGCAAGGTGTAAAAGTTTTTAGAACAAATTATGTGTGGAATGATTTGGGCTCTTGACATGACTTGAACTGATGGCTATAGGTGTGAATTCCTAAGAATAGACCCTACTGACTTTCTTCTTCTTCTTCTTCTCCTCCTCCTCCCCCTTCTTCTTCTTCTTCATTTTTTTTTAATCTTAGTGATTTGTAACCTGCCTTGCACAACACATGACTTTTCAGTTATAGAGCTGGTTTTGTGAATGTGTCTCTTGGACCAGGGACTTTGAGCCTTTGAACATTTGCAGTATTTTGGCCTTAGTAGGTTACTACAGCCTATGGCGGCAGTGATTAGAGTTCTGTGACAGTTTTTCCAAAAGGATGACCCAAAAAAATGTTCAGGTGGTGTCAAAACCCCCCACAAATTTGCATATTGTCTCAGGATACAAGTTCCAGCACTTCATCTTCCCTGCATTTAGTTTTGTGTGAAGAGTGGGATCCATGGCGAACAGGGGCTTCCCTCAGAAGATATGGTTAAAAAAAAAAAAAAAAAGGAGAGCTGAGCCAAGAACTTGGTTGGAGACAACAGTTTGTCACTACAGAACTTTTAGGCATCAGTGGCTGAAGGTTGTATGTTGGGATTGATCTGAAGGGGAGTGAATTTTGAATACATTAGAGAGCACAAGCGAAGTTCTTACTTTTAATTATTAGCACCAGCCCTAGGTAGGAAGCTAGATTGGTTGCCCCCAACTTCAATGAGAATTCACCACCAAGGAGAGGTATGATAGGGCTAGAGCCAGCACTGGCTTATCCATGATGTCAAGCATGAAGACACTTCTCTAGTTATTAACACTATCTGATGTCAAGCTGGTTCTGTACTGCTTAATTACCTAAAAGAGGGGAGAACTCTGGAAAAAAGTAAAATTCTCTAGATCTTAACAATTCCAGAGATAAATGAAGGAGAAAGACCCTTAGTATTGCAGCGCTAAAAACACTTCCAGGGAGGGTGTGGTGGATTCCACATTACTTTGCAGAACCCATATTCAATTAAGCACTCTTGCCTGAATCATGAGGCTCAAGGCAAACATAAGAAAGCAAGGGGAATACCATTCTGAATTTCCAGGTAGTATCCACAAGTAGATTTTATTGATACAGTAAATAGCACCAAAATTAACCTCTTGCTGAGTGCTTCCCAGCTAATCTTAAATTCCAAGGCTTAGCTGTCAGAACTGGAATAAACTGCCTGGTCTCCCAGCAAGGCACCCACCAAAATAGCCATTTTCCTGCATTGTAGTAATAAGTCTCTGCCATGGTGTTTGGCAACACAAAGGACTACCTTGGAAATAATTTTGTCTGGGATAAGTCTTTCAGGAGCAGGAATTGCTTTGTTTTTTCAGTTCTGGGGATATGATGCCAGCGCTGTGATAAAACTCATTTTTCATAATAACTCTTGGAAATCTTTAAAATAGTGAGAAACATCAGAGACTCAGTGTTGAATAAATACAATTCCGAGGTCACAGAGGAGGAAATACATACCTTCCAATGAGAAAAGACTCAACCTCCAAATGCTGAAAGAGCACTGTCTCTACCAACATGTTAAGAATTCTGCCCATTGAGATAGAATGGATAAAAAACAAAATTGAGGAGTACTTTTTAAGCTTTGTAAGTTTTGTAACTCACAAGCATAAGGAAAGTTGATTTGGGACCTTAATTCTGTGGAAATTTGATATATTTTGACTTTAACGTGTAAAAGAATTTAACCTCCCTATTTTAATATTTCCTCGGTAATGTTATAGTAGCAGTGTGTTTATATTCAAATTTGGGCCATCTCTTTATTGACATTTTATTATTGGATTATAATTATGTTTCAATCAAACTCAAAGCACATCACATAACAGGCTCTGTTGGGCAATGTTGTTGGGAAAAAATATGGAATGGGCAATCAACCAAGGATTGTATTTTTAGCCTTGGAGCTGATTTAACCAATGTGATCTTCTGACCCATGTTAGGTTCTTTGAGGGTTGGGATGATGGGTAAATCAGTGATGTTCACAGATACTCCTGATGGGTATTTCAATAGGCCTTCTCAGTATGAAGGAGGGGAGAACTGGTTGGTTAAAGTTATGCTCCCCTCCCCACAGGGCAGGACAAATACAAAGCTAAGAGGAAAAAGGATGGAGGAAGGTGGGAAAGAAATACTTCCCTGTTCTCATGAGTCCTTCCTTGTGGAATGAGATCCATTAGTGAAATGCTCCTAGCTTCTCTCTGTTCCATTACCCACTACATCATGGAGAGGTTTGTGATTAATCTTAGAGTAATTCGGGACATAATGAACTCTACATACTTGGTATGACTCCCGTCCCTCCCGCTTTTGGAAGAGTCCAAATTCTTTTCTGTTCCTTTGTGTCATGCCTTGTAAAGTTCTCTTTCCCAGGAGCAGGGTATATAAGGGTCTAGTGATACCAGTAGACATAAATAAGATAGAAAAAGGAGCCAATGCCAGGCAGTTTACCTGCCCAGACACAGGAACTATATTTTCCAAACTATGATTTGTCAGTAGTAAAGGTGGTATTTTGTTCCCATCTAAATATTAACTAATTTATTTTTGAGCATTATTTCTTCTGCACCAGAGGGTTTGGGGAATTTAAGGATCTGGAAGGGAAGGAAAAGGGCCTAAAATGAGTGGAGTCTGGTTATCTGGAATGGGCATACCCTTCTGAATGGACAGTAGGGAAAGAGACTAGGATGGCATAAGGCTAGAACTGTGTGGCATGTGATAATGCAGAAAGCTCTTTCCATCTGGAAAAAGCTCTGAGTCAGCATCAGTTGTTTCTCTGTGTCAGGCTCAATTAAAACAATTCTGGGAATGGGACTGAATTGATCTAATTTCTATGTGTGACATCACCTCAAGCTGCCTTTTAGTGAGAAACAAATCCTGAGTCCTTGTCATTGTCATTCTCTATCCCTGCGTACATTTTACCGTAGATCAAGTTCTGGAGGAGGTAAAACCAGCTCCAGTGAGACAGTTCATGGAAAGACATCTTCATGTCTGATCAATCTCATACACCATGCTTAGTAAAAGACCACGGGAATACTGGAGCCATCCTCATCAATCAATGCCTTTCTGCCCAAGTTCGAACTCACGTGGAGAAACGGAGCAAATTATTTCTACTTTTGAAAACATTAACTGCAGCCCCTGCCTGGTGTATTTTGAAAGCAAGCCAAACAAAATAGACAGAGTCTGCTGGTCTGACCAATACAAGAAAATTAGAGTTGTCTTCTCTTGCAGTGTAAACATATTTCCTTTAATTCAGCCAAGTAGATACTCCAAGCCCTTTTGTGCATCCCAAAACTGATGCAACCTCTATGTGTAGCAGAAGGAGCATTGAATCAGCCATCTTATGGACTATGATGTAGACTTTGATACACGTTATTTTCACTGAGTCTCCTAATGTTTTTAAGCCATTTTTTTTCATATATATGAAGAATCATTCTATCCTCATATTTATAATTGCAAAAAGTGAGACTATAGATTTTAAAGCCAGGCCATCTGGGCTCAAATCTTGGCTCTGACCTTGACTCTGATTCCTTAGACAATTTAAGAAATTACTCTGTGCCTCAGTTTCCTCATCAGTAAAATGGATATAATAAATGTATCCTTACATAATAAATATAAAGTTCTTAAAATAGTGCTTAGCTTGTGATTATTATAAAACAAGTTATTACCAGTGGGGGTGCCTGGGTGGCTCAGTCGTTAAGCATCTACCTTCAGCTCAGGTCATGATTCCAGGATCCTGGGACTGAGCCCCCCACGTTGGAAGGAAGCCTCCTTCTCCTTCTCTGACTCCCCTTGCTTGTGTTCCCTCTCTTGCTGTGTGTCTCTCTATCACATAAATAATAAAATCCTTAAAAAATATATTATTATCAGTAATGGCAAGATCAAGCCCAAATTCCTTTGTCATTGAAGACTCTTCACAATAATTAATGTCTCCCTCTCAATGTCTATGACATATGTACCCCAAGGGACACTATCTTCTCTGAACATTATGAGAGCAGAACCATGTATAATCCTTTTCCAATATCTAATCATGGAATCTATATGAATATATATAAATATACACAGAATTAGCAAATTAGCATACCACACCCCAATCCACCTTGTTCACAATCCTTGTCAGAGACATCAGGATTCTATGTATTACACTCATCAATAACACTCTCTGTTTGGTCGTCTCCATTCTTTTCCAACATGAAATTGACATGTGCTTCAAGGTCTAGTTTAAAGGTCATCTGTTTAATGAAACTGATAAGGTAACAAGATGCTTTAGTTGGAAAAGGCATCATTGTTCTGAAATGAGAAAGAAATAAGGATCAGAAATGTAGCAACTCTTTCCAGAAGTTTTGTTGGAATGAATCCCAGAAATTGGAACAGTAACTATAGGGGTATACAGGGTTCATCATGGTCCTAAGTAAGGTTTAGGAGCTTTAACCGTGGCCCTCAAATCTCCGTTAGCCCATCCAGAAAATTCCCTTAGTGTATTTATGTGTTGATGGGAGGAAAAAAAAATGTATTAATTATGAGCAGAGCTCACAAAGAAATGATTAAAATACTTTGCTATTTGTTTTATGTGTAAGTCACGCTCTAAGTTATAACAATGTGCTTGATACGTAAATAGAGCTTCAAGACAAGTCCCCTAAATCTTGATCCAACCATATTCCTCATCTCTGCTCCTCCTATAAAGAAATTTTGAAACCACTATTGCTTGAGCATGAAAAACAAACAAATGAGGTGCCTGGCACTGTGTTTATATACATATTAAAACAGAAGAAAATATATGTTGTTATTACATTATTCATTATTCCTTTGACTTACATTGGGAAAATATTAAACCCTTATTTGTATGAGTGAGAAAGGGAGGCATAGGGGCTTTACAAAAGGAAAAATAAAATATAACAAGTTGTATGCAGGGCAAAATTTGGGACATTTTCTCATTAGTATAAACTTGGTCTTTTATTCATGGTATCTTAATGTTAATGGAAAGTAATTGGTATATTTTAATTTTATGGCCAAAGTAATTTAGATGAACATGTTGCAAGTGCTTATTATTAATAACCCACTATGAATAGAATGAAAAGGATCAGTTTTTTGGCCTGTAGTTATAGCTATGTTTCTATATCCAAGTTGACCTTTAATTTCTTAAACCTTTTTATTTATTTATTTGGAGGGGGGGCTGTGAAGAAAAAAATCAGAAAAAAATATCAGAAAAAAATACTGCTTAGGAAAAATTTTTAATAATTAAGCTCTTTACACATAAGAAAGCTTTGTGTGATTAATCTGAAATTGGGCCTTTTGCCCACATATCCACAATAAAAACACTTTTATATACAGATGAAAAGTACAAGGAGCTGATGTCTGGAAAAGTCAGTTGTTCCTAAGGATTCTCCAGAGGAGAGAGGAGCCACTCCCACAGCTGAGAACTGTTAGATGAGTCTGAAATGGGAAGCTTTTCTCACTATTAAAGCTCTAGATAGTATCAATGTGATAACTTCCCTTCAATATAAATTTTTTAAAAAGATTTATTTATTTATTTCAGAGAGAGAGAGCATGAGCAAGCTAGGGGAGGGACAGACAGAAAGAGAGGGAGAGAGATGCTTTCCAGCAGACTCCATGCTGTGCATGAAACCCAACATGGGGCTTGATCCCACAACAGTGAGATCATGACCTGAGCCAAAACCATGGTTGGACATTCAACTGACTAAGCGACCCTGGTATCCCAATATGTCCCTTTAGAATTCATTTATAAGCTGAATATTATTTGTCAGCTACTATTTTAAATACATTGTATAAATCCAACAACCATATTTTCTATATATTCCAGCCCCCCCCGGCCATACTTGTTGGCACAGGAGTGGATTTTTGATCATCTGACCCAAGGAATTTTGAAAGTGGAACCAAGGACAGAGAGACAAGCCCCTTTCAGTAACAATAGCTCCAACATATATTTTGGGCGTTAAGAACCGTCATACATTTTAACATGTCTGGAAGAGGTGAGCATGAAGCAGACTGGAAAAGTTACCAAGGACAAGAGATACATAGATCTTTGAAGTTATGGGATTCCTTGGATCTTTTGAATATGATTTCCTGTTTTTATTTTTATTTTTTTTAAGATTATTTATTTTGAAAGAGAGAGAGTACAAGAGTGTGCATGAGCAGGGAGAGGAGCAGAAGGAGGAGAGACAGAATCTCTAGCAGGCTTCCCAGATGTGGGGCTTGATCTCTCATAACCCTGAGATCATGATCTGAACAGAAACCAAGAGTTGGATGTTCAACTGACTGAGCCACCCAGACACCCTGATTTCCTTTTTTATTAAAATACTTCAAGTTTGATTTCTGCATTTTCAATAAAAATGCCATTTATGCAAAAATATAGTAGGGTCAGGGAAGAAAATGTAAATATGGTGTGGTAAGTGCAATATAGAGAGAATCCTGGAGTGTTGTGGGAGATTTAAAGAGAATCTCCTTTTCCAGAACTGAGGGAAACAAACAGAGAATTCCCTATTTCTTTATTTGGGGAAACAATGTAACCACAGAAATGTGATAATTATTATATTTTGCTTCCTTTAGTTTTTATTTGTTTTAACATTTTTTGTGGTGGGAGTTTGGAAATGTGAGTGAAGAAGGTTGCTGGATAGATATACTAGAGTTTTAGGAAGAAGAGGAAGTTAAAGACAAGCAAAGATGAAAAAGTATGACCCACAAGGAAGTTGGAAATAATTTGAAAAGTTTAAAGCAGAGATTCATGTGAATGAATGGGAGAAGATGTCTTTAAGACACTGTATTGGATTTCTTTTTTTTTTTTTAAAGTGAAGTTGACTTTTTATTTTATTTTATTTTATTTTTATTAAGATTTATTTATTTTCAGAAAAACAGTATTCATTATTTTTTCACCACACCCAGTGCTCCATGCAATCTGTGCCCTCTATAATACCCACGACCTGGTATCCCAACCTCCCAACCCCCTGCCACTTCAAACCCCTCAGATTGTTTTTCAGAGTCCATAGTCTCTCATGATTCACCTCCCCTTCCAATTTACCCCAACTCCCTTCTCCTCTCTAACACCCCTTGTCCTCCATGATATTTGTTATGCTCCACAAATAAGTGAAACCATATGATAATTGACTCTCTCTGCTTGACTTATTTCACTCAGCATAATCTCTTCCAGTCCTATCCATGTTGCTACAGAAGTTGGGTATTCATCCTTTCTGATGGAGGCATAATACTCCATAGTGTATATGGACCACATCTTCCTTATCCATTCGTCCGTTGAAGGGCATCTTGGTTCTTTCCATAGTTTGGCGACCGTGGCCATTGCTGCTATAAACATTGGGGTACAGATGGCCCTTCTTTTCACGACGTCTGTATCCTTGGGGTAAATACCCAGGAGTGCAATTGCAGGGTCATAGGGAAGCTCTATTTTTAATTTCTTGAGGACTCTCCACACTGTTCTCCAAAGAGGCTGCACCAACTTGCATTCCCACCAACAGTGGAAGAGGGTTCCCCTTTCTCCACATCCTCTCCAACACATGTTGTTTCTTGTTTTGTTAATTTTGGCCATTCTAACTGGTGTAAGGTGATATCTCAATGTGGTTTTAATTTGAATCTCCCTTAGGGCTAGTGATGATGAACATTTTTTCATGTGTCTGATAGCCATTTGCATATCTTGATTGGAGAAGTATCTGTTCATATCTTCTGCCCATTTTTTGATATGTTTGCCTGTTTCGTGTGTGTTGAGTTTGAGGAGTTCATTACAGATCCTGGATATCAACCTTTGGACCCTCAACTCTATGGTCAATTAATCTTCGACAAAACAGGAAAAAATATACAGTGGAAAAAAGTCTCTTCAATAAATGGTGCTGGGAAAACTGGACCACTATATGTAGAAGAATGAAACTTGACCATTCTCTTACACCGTACACAAAGATAAACTCAAAATGGATAAAGGACCTCAATGTGAGACAGGAATCCATCAGACTTCTAGAGGAGAACATAGGCAGTAATCTCTTTGATATCAGCCACAGCAACTTCTTTCAAGATATGTCTGCAAAGGCAAAGGAAACAAAAGCGAAAATAAACTTTTTTGGGACTTCATCAAAATCAAAAGCTTCTGCACAGCAAAGGAAACAGTCAAAAAAACAAAGAGGCAACCCATGGAATGGGAGAAGATATTTTCAAATGACTGTATTGGATTTCTTATCTGTAAACAATGTAAATTGACTTATATTGGACTAAGCAAAATGGCTGACTTACTTGAAGTATCTGGGAATAAATCTATGCTAAACTGTGTTAATGATTGCTTTTTCTGGCTTCATACTAGTTTCCTACCTAACCCCTACCCAACCCTGCACAGGTGGACACTGATAGTTTCAGAGTGGATGGATTCTGGTCTAGACTATCATAAAACATTGTCCACACTGCCCAAGAAATTGTTTGATGGGCTATCACATGTCCCAATTCAGGTCAATGCAAGTCTTCCCTGGGACAGTTTTAACAGTTCCAAAAACTTCTAATGTTGGAGATCAGGAAGATGTGAAGCTGGGCAGAATTCTTCCTCCTTATCATGTGGAGATTATTAATCTGCAACAGGTGAGCAAGAGCCCAGCATGGATAAAAGGGTAGAACTATGAGGAAACAGAACCAGAACACAACAGTCTTTAGAATCTATGCACCCTCCTATGCCTGAGGTGAGGTCTTACACATCCTCCCCAGTGATGCAAGCTAATAAAACTCCATTCTTGTATTAATCCAGTTGAATTGAATTTTTGTCACTGTCTACTGAATGGATATCAATTGCACACTGGTTACTGAAGAGCGCATTTATATGCCTTCACTTTGCAAATCGTATTATAAAAACCATTTAAAAACTTGGTGACAAACTAGATATCATGTGGGCCAGCTGACATTGTTTTACAGGTAAGAAAATTGAGGAGTAAACAGGCATATTGTTTGCCCCAAATCAAAAGTTGAGTTGCTGGAAGAACAATCACTTGATTAACAATTGGGAGGCTATTCTATTTCACAAGTTTATTCTTATTGTCATTAAGCGTGATAATGAAATACACACACATCAAATTAAATATAATTATATATTTATTATTATTTTATAACATAAAATAATATGTAATTATAATATTATTGATGACAGTTCCACTTCACTTTGGAGTGGTTGCACTGTATAGTGAGAACAGCATATATGAGGACTTTGGCCTGACTTCAGACATGGGGCAGAGAGGGCCTTAGTTTAGGAATGGAACACTCAAAAAAGATACCTCTTCTAGTTTTATCTACTGCTTTTTTAAAAAATATTTAAGGTTTCTTATTTATTTTTTTTTTTTTTCTTTAAGATAGTTCATCAGGGGTGCCTGGGTGGCTCAGGGGATTAAAGCCTCTGCCTTCTGCTCGGGTCATGGTCTCAGGGTCCCGGGATTGAGCCCCATGTTGGGCTTTCCACTCAGCGGGGAGCCTGCTACCCTTCCTCTCTCTCTGCCTGCTTCTCTGCCTACTTGTGATCTCTGTCAAATAAATAAAAATCTTTAAAAAAAAAAGATAGCTCATCAAAGTCCCAGTGATTGTTTACACTTGTTATCTAGGACATGACATCACTGCTGGGCAGACTATTTCTTGGAGAAGTGTCATTACCATGTTCTCTTTTAAATAGCACAATTGGTTCAGATTTGGGAACACTGGGGTTTCCATCCCCCCTCATTTAAGCTGCTTATGATTAGGCAAGCTGACAAGAATTTAACATTAATAAGCCTCTGGCAGTAAGGACAGAACTTCCTAATGCTCAGCAGTTAATACCAAAAACATCAGAATTTAACAATGGGATCAAACTTTTCTTTGACACTAGGAGGTTACGATGACAACCTAATTGTTCTTTCTCCTCTGAAGATTTAAGGGGCTACTGTTCTGGCCCAGCTGCATGAAGAGGACACAAAGAACTTCAAAATCTTATTATGTTCCATGCTTTTATTAAGAAATTTTTTAAAAAGAAGATCAAATATATATATTTTTTTAATTTCAAAATCAAATTTAAAGAACTTAGAAAAGTTGAATTTTCTAAATGTAATAGGGATTTTGCCACAGTGGAAAGAGCAGTAATTTTAATAGGAAATAGTCCTAGAGCTACACTAAACTAAACTATACTAAAATCTCAGCTTTACTACATTTTTCCCCCTAATTCCTGAACTGTGCATTGTTCTCATTTATCTTTGATTGGAATACTCTGAAATCAAAATTTGAGGCAAAATCTTATACTAGTTAGTTCACTGAGGCATGCAGTATCAGGGACATACATGTGAAGTAAAGAAAGAATGAACTAGGAAAGCTGGTCACTACTCAGTATCAGGCTCAACTGACTGCTTATAAATGGGGCCATCCTCCCACAAAGCCATTGAACTGTGACTCCTTAGAAAATAACTCTGAAGAGAGCTAGAAGACATTACCCATAGAAGCAGAGATTATCCAACACCCCAGTTCCCTACTGGTCAAGGTAACTATACAGGATGTTAACTCACTGAACTTCCAAGTTGCCCATGTGTGGATACAAATAGGGGTCTGTTACATGCTGGTGACAACATGGAAGAGATAGCACCAATGATGGGTGAGGCCAGTTGGGTTAGGTCCATGGAAAGTGCTCAAAGAATTTGATTCCTAAATAGTGAATGTAATGGAACAAGTAATCAAATGGCCAATGTATGCAGTGGTGTAAAAGAGACATCTATCTGGTCTTAAAGAGTTTTTCTGAGAATCAAGTAGAATAACTCATAAGAAGGATTCAATATATAGTAGGTATTTTATTCATGTCATGTAACCAGAATGTCCTGCTTCATTGAATCAAGATGAATTTGCATGTGTCCTTCTCTATAGGAAATGTTCCTCTCATACTCCAACTCAAATAATTTCTGGACATTTGAGGAGAAGGAAGTCTTCTTACCTACTCCTATGTTTCCTTCCATGTGCCACCAGGCATAGAGAAAAAGGTTGATGGTTGATGCTACCTAGAGGTTGAGCTTAAAGAATGCAAAGCAACCCAGGGGCAGCACCAAATATCTACTTGAAACAATACTGAGGAAAAGGGAGGAGGTGCATTTTGGAAAATTTCTGAATGTTGTTTGATGTCATAAAGCAGTAGGGAATTGGGGGCTAAATGAGAATCTAAGATGAATTGGGAAATGCATATCCCCATATGTTCAGAATTTAAATGAAGCCAGAGAATAACCTGCAATTTATAAGAATCCCTGGAATGATTAATTTTATCAGCTTGAAGAAATGAAGATCTACACTCTTTCACATGATTTAAGCCCTGTATCTAAAAAAGCTCTCCTGGAATATTTCCTATGAGATGAGAAAGCTTCCCTGTTCCTTCTTGTCAATCTTCACTCAAATAAGCAGTCCAGAAAGAACAAAACTCATTCCAAGAAAATATAATAAAATGTGAACAAGCATAGTACATGTTCAAAACTATTAAGAAGGAAAAAGACACGAAAAATTAGATACAAAAGAAACTTTCATTCACATGTGTAAGGCAGACTAGATATCTGAATAGACATCCAATGCACAAAACTAAACATCAAAATAATGTAAAAATATCCTAAGGTGTATCACTGAAGGAGATGGATATAATACATCTCAATATGTAAAAGAAGAAGAGAGAGGGAGAGAAGGAGGAGAGGAAGAGGATTCTAAAATAGGTAGAGAAAAAAGAGTGATCATCTCCAAAATAAAAACAGATAGACAGATGATGATGATAGATATATAGATAGATATATAGATAGATGATAGATAGACAGATGGATGAGAAGGTGGGGAAGCAAATAGACAGATGAAAGAAACCCTAGATGGTGGATAATAATTGTTAATTGGAAGACAAAGTAACCTTCACATTAAAATTCCAAAATAATGAAACTAACTTTCTAGAAGAGACCACTGGAAAAAAATCTAACAATTGGAAAAGATGCCTGCCATACTAATCAATGGGATGATGAAATACGTATATTAATAAGTTAAAATATTTAGAACAACAAATATTACCAAATACATTAAAATTTTTGATATAATTAATAATATAGATAAAAATAATAAAAATTATTTTTCTACAAAAAGGAATAGATAACTACACTATAATAGTGGGAAATGTTAATACAATTTTCAGTAATTGAAAGATCAAACAATAAAAAAATCAACAAACTTACCTTAACTGAGATATTAAAATCAGGACTGATAAGAATGGAGCCAGCTAACATAATATGCCTCCTGATATGATTTAATAAAAAAAAACAAAATGTCACCTATGAAATATTACCCTAAAATATTTAACTTGAATATAACCAAAAGGAAACAATCACAGAGACTCAGAATGTGGGATAATTTATAAGGCAATTGGCCTCAAGTCTTCAAAAAAGTCATGATAAAACAAAAAGAAAGCAATACAAAAAGTCTACATTAAATCCTAGTATTAATTTATACATTAGAAGAACATCAGGGGTGCCAGGGAGTCTCAACTGATTAAGCATCTGACTCTTGATTTCAGTTCAGGTCATGATTTCAGGGTTGTGAGATTGAGCCCCCCATTGGGCTCTATGCTGAGCATGGAGCCTGTTTAAGATTCTCTCTCTCACTCTCCCTCTGTTTCCCCCACCAAAAAAAAAAAAAAAAAAAAAGAAGAACATCAAAGACATAACCATCAGATGATGCTATATGCGAACATTGGTTGGATCTAGAAATGAGAATGGTAAAGGCATCTGTAAGAGATACTGTAAACTGTGGCAACAAGAATATGGAGGATTATTAGGGATACAAGGAATATTAGGGTTCTTTGATTTAGCAAAGTAAATTATAGGACATCTAGTTAAACCTGAATTTCATAAAATAATGCATAGTGTTTTTTAAAATTTTTATTTATTTTTTCAATTTCTTTTGTGTTCCAGAATTCATTGTTTATGCACCACACCCAGTGCTCCATGCAATAGGTGCCCTCCACAACACCCACCACCAGGCTCACCCAACCTCCCACTACCCTCCCCTCTAAAACTCTCAGTTTGTTTTCAGAGTTCACAGTCTCTCACAGTTCATCTCCCCCTCCAATTTCCCCCAACTCCCTTCTCCTCTTCATCTCCCCATGTCTTCCGTGTTATTCCTTATAACCCACAAATAAGTGAAACCATATGATAATTTACTCTGCTTGACTTATTTCACTCAGCATAATCTCTTACAGTAAGATTACCTGATAAAATACATAGTAACAAGCTAAATTTGAATTTCAGATAAATAATAAATATATATATTTTTTAATTTAGCAATGTCCCAAATATTGAATGATATATAGTTATGCTAAAATACCTATGCATTGTTTTGCATTGTTTTACATAGGTATTTTAGCATAACTATATACCATTTAATATTTGGGACATTGTTATATAAAAAAATTATTTGTTGTTTATCTGAAATTCAAATTTAGCTTGGTACTATGTATTTTATTAGATAATCCTACTGTATATTCAGTGAAATCACACAATTGTTATTTTCTCAGCTTAGTTAATGAAATTCAGGGGTGAAATACCATGGTGTCTGCAATTTTGAAATTATTCTAAAAATTATTTTAATACTTAGACATTATCAATCAAGGTGAAGGATATACTAGTGTTAAATTTATTATTTTGTGATGTCTTCTGAAAATTTGTCTTTTAAAAATTTAAAATTGATGAAAAGTTCAACTCATGACTTTGTTATGAGCCATTTCTCTTAAAATTAACATGTAATATTGAGTTTATTTCAGTGGTTCTTTCAGCCATGTGGAGAATTAAACTGTTTTAGACCATTTTGAAAGGCAAGGATCATTTTAGGAGAAATTTCTTTCTTTGGGGAAAATTAAAAAAAAAATAAAAAGAAGAAACAAAATATTTATTTTTTAAAAGATATTATTTATTTGAGAGTGAGAGAGAGAGATGGCATGCACAGGCCATGGGGAGGGGCAGACAGAGAGGGAGAACCAGACTCCCTGTTGAGGGTGGAGCCAGAATTCAGGTTTGATGCCAGGACCCTAAGTAGGACTTAGCCTACTGAGTCACCCAGGTGCCCTAACAAAATATTTAATATATTTGATATAATTGTCAAATATAGAACTTTGTGTATGAGAATTGGTACAGCTGAAGAATGGTATATACCTGATGAATGTACATTATTTTCAATCACATGAAACACTAGCAAAATGTGATTTATCTTTGTCATAAAGCAACCATCAACAAATATCCAAATCTATCTTATAGATTATGATCTCTGATAACCAATAATAACAATGCCATATTTTTAAAATAGCTAATGTGCCATTAAAAAGGATACTTAGAGAATATTTATAATGGAATAACAAAGAAAATACTTTAGAATAAAATTTATGAAACACAGCCAAAGAGGTACTCTGAGGGTAACTTATAGCCATAATTTTGTACATTAAAAGAGAAGATAAGTTCAAAACTAGTGAATTAAATATCAGACTGTGTTCTTCTTAGCCTCAACACAACCTCCTTGAGAACAAAGATGTTCCCTTTGTTATACTGTATTCTTCAGAGTGGTATCCATACAGTAAAACATTAAGCTAATCCAATAGATTGACTCATGTTCCCCCAATTATAATTGTTGAAGTTCTAATCTCCAGTTCTTGTTGTTGAAGTTGTAATCTCTAGTTCTTCAGCATGTGCCTTTATTTGAAGTTGTAGTTAGTTAAGATAAAGATCTAGTCCAGTACAGGCAATGGATGGTCTCTTAACCCAGTGTGACTGGTGAAAGGAGAAGGGGGAGTTTGGATGCAGAGACACACACAATAGGGAGAACATCATATGAAGATAAAGGCAGAGGTCAGAGTGATACGTCTATACACCAAGGAATACCAAAGATTGCCAACAAAGCAACAGAAGCTACAAGAGAGACACGCAGATTCTTCCTCACATATTTCACAAGAACGCAACCTTGCCAAAATCTTAATCTGGGACTTCTAGCCTCCTGAACTGTGAGACAGTGCATTCCTGTTGTTAAAGTCACTCAGTGTGTAGTACTTTGTTACAGCAGTTCTAGCCAACTAAGGCAGTCACCTTTCTGACTATATGTACCATTCATTGGAAAGCCCTTCATTTCTCTAGTCAATAATTTATTCACTATCATATGTTGAAGTTTCTATTTTCATCATCCTTTTGTAGCCCTTGCCAATGAATCAAATCCCTAACAAGCAATTCCAAAATCCATTTCTTGGAAACCTACATCCTATGTTTATCAATTTCCCCAAATATAGGGTAAGTAAAGAAATCTTATAGGTAAATTATTTATCTGTCTGGCCTAAGCAAAACAATGAATGCTGGATAAATTGTCTCTATGGACCAGTGTATTAAGATACCAAAACATGTTGATTTTATTTGCATAGATATCTCAGACATGGGTGGCTTTTTGAGTGCGATTATCAAACCGAGTGCAGACCATATGTCATAAAAAAACATAAATCATAAAAAGAAAGTTTTATTTGAATGACAAGGGGATTTTTGGGTAAAAAATACACGTAAGTTAAGAAAAAAATCCCCATTTTATAACATATACATGTTGAAAGGTGACAATTATATGTTATGATTTTTTAAAAATTGTACAGTACTTTGAGTTGCATTTATAATTTTAAATGAACAATTGGGAAGGGTAATTAATCTCATTATGTCAACTGGGCTACTCTAATGAGCTCTGTTACTGGATAGTAGTGAAAGTAAAATGGGTCCCAAACATGACTTAGGCAGCAAAATGGCGTGTTCACTTTCTGGTTTTGAGCTTTTTCTATAGCAAAGCAGGTTTGACAGTGATCTATTTTAATTTGGAAGATACTTCATATAAAAAACCCAAAAAGGACAATTTATTTTGAAGCCAGTTTTAGAAAATTATTATCAGGAAGAATGAGACATTTTAAGTTAAAACAAATTAAAAGGCAGCAAATACAGATAAGGAAAAATAGCAAGGGTATATCTATTGGAGTATTTTGGTGGGCAGATAATGGGTACAAAACCACAAGGTAATTAAATGACTCTGATAACAATGCACTTAACTTTTTTGGCTCAAGTTTTCTCATCTCTAGATGTGAATAGTACATTTTTACTCTCAAATTTGTTTTGATGGTTGGACTTTATAGTTGAAATACTGTTGACTGTAGGTTAACAATTGGTCGCTATTGGCCTCTTCCTTTCTGTCAATTTTGAAAAGGAAAGATGGTTCTGACCTTTTTGTGTGACTCTTGGTGACATAAAAATAATTCACATTTCACTTTTTTTTGGTGAATTATCTAAATTTGATAAAATAAGTTCAGACCATTTGGGGGAATATGCTTCCAGTTGTAGCTCAGTTATAATATGGGCAACAGGAGTATCTCCAGGGAAGTGTTCTTCTAAACATTTGTCCTCACTGGGGAAGCCTTTAGGAGGCTCTCTTCTGGGTCCTCTTCTGCTTTTCTTTGACAACATTTTGCAAATACTTAAAAAAAAAGAGAAACCCTTTATTTTTCAGGGCAGTCATTCTTTCATAAAGTCATTTCTTTAAATTCTACTGGCTTTCCACGGACAATGTCTTGTCAGTCCATCAGTTTGGAGGTAGGGGGGTCAAAATACAGACTGGTAACCCACAAACTTGGTTTTGTTTCTGATTCAAAAGGTAATCTTGGGCAAAATTCAACTCTTTCATATTTTATTCCTCTAATTGAAATATGAAAGGTCAAAACAACTGCTATCAAGCAATCTTGCTAGGGAAATATCAATTGTTAATCGAATTTGATGGCACTTGATTGTAGAGAGAAAACAAGAAGTCCCTTCTGTAACATTCACCTAGTTCTCTCAGGTGTGTGGTTTCAATAAGGAGAAGGAATGTTTAATATGTTAAATAGTCTAATTCAGAAATTCCAATTTGAAGGCAAGACTCACTGTTTATATAGTATTATGTTTGATGTTTTATAGAAAGAAAAGTAGAGGAATGAGGATCAGATTTTCCCATGGGGAGTTGATGGTAAAAATTTTCAGTTACCCCACTTCTGGTGATTAATCTTGAAAAACTTAAAGAAATGTGTATAATGACAGTTCCAAAAGTAAAAAGATAGAAAAAGATGACGGTGGTGAAGTATTCTATCTACATCCTTTGAGGTAGATTTTGGCATTTAGAGTATATAAGGAGATATTTCTAAGTTTAGAAAACAATACTAGAATGTCCATTTATGTATTTGTTTTCTCATTCCTATTTTTCCTATTTCACTTGACTTCTATTTTATGCCATACCCACTAAATTGGTATAATAATACATGTATATAACTTCTAAACAAGGAAATACATAATGCAAATATTTTGGATAAGCAGTCTAAGTTTGATAATTAGGTATGATCAATGAAAGTTTGGAGACCACTGGGTTAAATTAAAAACTGACATTGGGAGAAGGAGAGAAGTGAGTTGGGGAAAATCAGAAGGGGAGATGAACCATGAGAGACTGTGGACTCTGAGAAACAAACTGAGGGTTTTGGAAGGGAGGAGATGGGGGGTTGGGTGAGCCTGATTGTGGGTATTAAAGAAGGGACGTATTGCATAGAGCACTGGGTGTGGTATAAACAATGAATCTTGAAACACTGAAAAAATAAAATAAAAAATGCTGTAGAAAAACAGATATTAACATTTATTGATTTTTGCAGCAAGAGAGATGGTTGCCAAGATCCTACTTCAAGGCTTCCATACTCTCTCTTCCAACTCTCTGAAATGTTCTTTCTCCCCAGATCTGTCTTGGTCCTTCCCAAGGTCTTCCAGGTCTCTTAAAATACTGCTTTTCTCCTAAGTCCTCTTTATACTCCCTAACTAAAATTTAAAACCCATGTCCCGATGTTTCATATAGCTTTCTATTCTATTTTTCTTTTGAATATTATCACTCCTTAATCATCTATTACCTGTTTTACTAATTTTCTACACTAAACTTTATATTGTGTACTCTCTGCCTTCCCATAAATAAGCTGATGAGAGCAGACAATTTGCATATTTTGTCCACTGTTCCATCCCTAGTTTCTAGACTAACACCTGGTATATAATAGGTGCTAATTTTTTTAAAATTTTTTTTTAATTAGTGATGATATTTTTTAAGGATTTTATGATTTCATTTATTCCTCACAACCAAGAAAATGAGATATGATGACCTACACTTTTAGCTGAATACATGGCATATATGAAAATAGTAAATGACTTACTTCAAAACTCAGAGCAAGTTAGAGGCTTCCTCTTAGGGATAAGAACATGAGGAAGGCAGTGGGCCAGATGGATGATAAGCGGTAATGATTGGCATATAAAAAGAGTTCAGACATGTTATATGGGTACCCAAGGAGTCAGGGTGAAACCAGTGGATAAAACTCTGGGAGAGAAATTTCAAATCTTAGCAAAGATGAATAGAATTAAAAATGCAGCATCTATGGAAAGATAAAATGGAGATGTCCTAGAAAAAAATGTGTATGATCAGGCTCCTAGGCTATGTAGGCTATGTCAATGATGATTAAAGTTCTAGAAGGAACATGGAATTAGATGTTTTTCAAGGATCTTGCATAATTTTCAAATACAAATTTTAATAAAGCATGACTGACAATGATACCAGTTAATAAGCTTCTATGGAAAAAAAGCTGGGATTTCAAATAAAAGTAATGAAAAATATTTTTTTTTCTATTTTGAATAGATAAATCAGCTCCAAGAAAGAAAGCTTGGGGTCAAGAAGAGGGACAGATAAACCTTACAGAATATCGATTGTACCAAAAAATTGCGTGAAGCACTCTACTTACCTTTTTTGCTTTTTTCTGCACAGCATATTTGCAAACGAGGACAAGAAAATTCAGGGAATTCGGATGACTCACTCAGGGTGAACACCAAGTAGAAGTTGCAGATTTAGGACATGAAGTTGGGATTTATACTCTCTCCTAGTCCTGTAATTTGTCAACTATATTATAATCTATTTTTTTAAGGTTTTATTTATTTATTTATTTATTTATTTATTTATTTATTTATTTATTTATCAGAGAGAGTGGGCAGGAGCAAGAGAGAGCAAGCAGCAGACAGAGGGAGAAGCAGGCTCCCTACCAAGCAAGGAGCCCAATGCGGGACCCAATCCCAGGACCTGGGATCATGACCTGAGCCAAAGGCAGACCCTTAACCAACTGAGCTACCTGGGTGTCGTAGCACCTGGGTAGTTGTTTTTTTAAAAGATATGAAATAAATTGGTGAAAAATGCACAGAAGTTAATAAAAGCCTAAAAATATTTTTATGGATCAAATAAAGACATTTGAAACCCTTCCATTTAGCTTTGTGTATCCTAGAAGAACAATTTAAAGATACTGAAAGCCACTGTAAGTATGAGTTCTGAAATTCAGGTAAACATAACTGAAACAAACCAGACCAAGTGAAGCTGGATTGGTCATTTTGTTCCCACCTCAGAAAGTCTAAATAATCATGGCTGTATGTTTAAGAATAGAATATTTCAGTGCACTCATAACTTACTATATACATGGATTCACTCATTCATCCATTCATTAATTCCTCATACTTGAGTTTAATTACATCAGCATGGATTATGCAGTTGTCTTTTTATCTTTGGAATTATTCTCTGATTATTAAAGAAAAAAAATCCCCTTTTATGAACTTTGGAAAATAGAGAAATTTTCCTTAAATTAATGTAGTTAAAAGTATTTCTTTCCAGTCAGGAAATATGTAATATCAGGCAGGTTGGCATGATTTTATTGTTCAGCTAATGTAACATAAAGAGTTAGAGTACTTATTCCATGGCTATGCTTTATCTATAGGACTTCTTTAATTTGTGCCACAATTATAATATGTCACTGCATCTTCATTTGATAAGAATGGAAACTGAGAGTATTAAGTAACTTGACAAGGTTTATACAAGTAGCGTCTATAGTTAATGCTTGACTAAGAATTTTTGGAAATTAAAAATTATATCATCATCTCTCATTCTTAAAAAAATTGCAACTCTAGAATATCAGATTATTAGATGAATTAATAAGTGAATGATTCAATCAACCAATTGAGTCATTCATAGAAGAGCTGAAGAACAATCCATACTATAGGACCAAATGGTATCTTTGTGGTTACTGAATTGAGGTGCTTTGAGATCTGCAAAGGAAAAAAAAAAAATAGGTAGTACAATTGGTATGAGGGAAGTGAGGTAATCCCAACTGTAGGAAAGAGAAAGCAATTTAATTAACTCAACACATATAATAGTCACATAATGCTTGAAAGCCATTGGACTAGATCTTAAGCATATGGAAACAATTGTGATATTTGCTGTCCTAAACATCTTTCTAGTGGGAGAGAAAGATTGATAAACAAATAACTGGAAAAAGATTTAGTTCAAGCAATAATAGAATACAAATAAGATGGAGAAGTATTATAGAAGTGAAAAAGACAAGGCTGAGTGCTTTTCTAAATGTTTACAGAAAAATCATATAGATATCATTTGTAATTAAATTCAAATTTCCATTCAGATCAAAGAGCCCTTGTGACAGTGTCCTTGTGCTTTACATTTATTTGAGTTATTTTTTTAAACTTCAGTGAACATTGCAACTGAATTCTGAATTCTGTATATTACATCCCATAAATAGGAAATGGACCTTAGCTCAGTTTTTCTTTCTTTTTTTATTTATGTGAAGCTAAATGATGCCTGTATCATTAGAGTAAATTAGTGTTCTAGGATTATTTCTTTAACTAGAAAAATATGCAGATGCCAAATTTTCACAGGGACATTATCAACAAAAACTGCTGACCGTTTCTGACAATAGGTATTCATTTTAGAGAATTTTACATCGACTAGAGAAACAGGGCCTCTTCTCTAAACCAGACTTTTTTGTAACCATCCACATTTCCCTTTGCAGATCTGCTCATATATATTTGAGTATTTTTCATCCTTTAAGAGGATGGGAGATTATTTGAAATTTAACATATTAAGTTGAGATGTGCCTAAGGGACCCAGAACAAATATTAAGTGTAACATAAGTCTAACAGGACAATTACTTGCTTAATGACTCAAAATTTGTGTCCAGCAATGCATGCTGTGATGGATGGATGTGTTAAACACTTACAATGTAGTTTTCAGATGATACCATTACAACAGAAAGTATTTAGACAGGTCCAGAAATCAAAGGATTTTTGCAAGTCATCAGAAATTGAAATGAATATTGTTGAAGTGAGGATCCAAAGGGTCCAGAATTAAAATTAAGAACTCTAAATGTTCTCAGACAACCCAACTGTCAGGGACAGTCCCAGAGTGCTATAGAAGAGAATTATCCTGACAACGGATCCCATCAAGTGCTAGGCTAGGATTACTTTTTTGTTATTAAACCAATTTGGCCTTCCTCTGAATCCATGATGCTTATCTGGAAATCAATTATGCGGTGTTTAGGGGAAGGAGAACACCACTTTTGAACTCCTGCTAAAGATCAGACTCTTGACAATGCAGTAAGATGAGAAAACAGCATTCAAGAGCAAGAACAAATTTGAAGACACTGCTGTTTTATACACATAGAGTCACCATGTGCAATATGACCTATACCTCAAATACGTTTGTATAGATGTTAACTTAGCAGAGATAAGTGAAGCTGGACAAAACGGGATTACGTTTTTATTGCTACACACATTCATTAAGCAGACCTTGTTCCCAGACACAGTTTCTTCTTGCATGTGAACAGCCTGTAAGTCAGTCAGATGCCAGAATGGTTAACTGAGAGTCTCCTTGTCAAGCCAGCAGAAGCAAGTAGGAATTTTATTTCATGATAAAGGGATAAGCCATGTCTAGAATGTGTGTACTCTTCGAATGTTTACTTGAGTTTTCTTTCCTCTGGGTGGCATCTGCAATTAGGACATCACCACTTCTCCCCATTTTGGGTGGGTCTTCTTCACCGTACTGTAGCTTACGCCCTTCGTCCGTTTACTAGCTGCGGTGCTTTCACAAGTGTACTTCTTTGGATAAGGGTTCAGAACACCTGTCTATCAGGGTGATTCCTAATTCGCTAGTTGGCAGAGTCCATGATCAGCAGTTGCTCCTGTGTTTCTGCTTAATCTAATTCCAAAGCTCTTACAATCCACCAACTAGAATAGAGAAGTTCCCAGGGTACAAGCGAGAGGTAGCCCAAGAACCCTGAAGCACTTATGGGGAGATGAAAGCATATAAACGTATGGATTCCCACCAGCGCTTAGCTTACGGATGTGTGCTCCTCTTCTGAATGTGCTCTAGTTTATTTATGGCTGAACTAAGATCCTGGCAAAACAGTTGGTCCTCAAACCAGCAACCACCCAAATTGAGTTCTTTTTCTCCATGGGCTTTCCACGTGTGTGTGTGTGTGTGTGTGTGTTTAATTTTTTATCCTCTAGTTTTTCAAGGGTCCATTTTGTCTTTATAAGCACCTTTATGTACTTACATCTCAAAGGGATTTAAAAAGAGGAGGCTGGGCAAAACAATATCCCTCCTCCAGTTCCTCAAAGCTTAAAATGCACTAAATTAAACTTTAGGAAATACAGCTGGAGTCATGCATTAATCAAAACCTTTCTTTTGTCATGCTTCTTCAAATATTCAGACCTTTGTCCTGAGAGTGAGGAGGCAGTCTGTTTAGGGAATAAGAGGATCATTACAAGATGACTTTTATAATGTGCCTTCACTTTACAGGAGAAGAAGGACCAGGCAAAGCAAAACAATGTGTTCTCAAACTCTGCATTTTTAAAAAGTCTAACAGTAATTCAAAGGGCAAAGTTTCCTCATTTCCTGGAGTGCTTTTCCCTGCAACTCAGTACCCTTTCCCCTTTTTACAACAGTGGTGTGTACAACTCATTAAGCAATTGAGGAGTCAGAAAGGCACATTGCTAATAAGGACATTCTAAAAGCTTATGTATATTCATTTAACTTCATGTCAATTTCAGTTTTCTTCTATGTTTTAATTCAACTCCTAAATCCTTTATAAGTATCACCACAAAGAGTCAAGTGAAAACTACAGAAAAATAGCCACATTCTTTAAAGAAAATGAAAAACAAACACTTTGCTGGATTATCTGGGTAAATAGTATACTTGCTCATGGATATTTTTAAGTGATGCATTATCAAAGTAGTGTATAGATGCGTATTTTCACTTAAATATGCTTTTCAAGAAAAGCATTAATGTATGCTAAAATTCCAGAAGGTCATATTTAAACATTAACCTGGTAAAAGCCACATGCTTTTGAGAAAGTTAATTCCTCTGTCCATTACATTCTATAACCTCACTCCCATCTAGTCCTGCTTTCCTGGAACTATCAAGAGTACGTCCTGAGTTAGAGACAATTTACCCTTTGGAATATCAGGAAACTCCCTCCACTACCCTCACCAAACATAAAATGGGGTCCTCATGCCTTGCATCCTTTCCTGTTTTCCTGTGTCTTTGAAAGGACTGTTCCTCCATACCTAGGAGGAGCTCAGGACCCCCGCTGTATTTCTTCTCCACCCCCCTCTCCATCTCTTACCCCTCCTTCCTTTTCCCCTCTCCTAGTTCTATTTTCTCCTCCTCCCCACCCCAGTCCTCACTCCTCTTCTCCTCCTCCCCGTCCTCCCCAATCCCCCGTTCCTCCCCTTCTTCCTCTTCCACCCTCTCCTTCTTCTCCCCCCTCGTCCTTTGTTTTTTCTCCTCCTCCTCCTCATTAATGTTGTTGTTGTTGATGATGTTGTTGTTGTCCTTCTTCTTCAGTTTAGTATATTTAAGGACACATAAATTGTTTTTGATTCCTTTTTAACTGCATACTGCAGATTTGATATGCTGTCTTCCTTGTGATTCTGACCAATATAGTTATAATTTCCTCTTTCATGTTGTCTTTATCTCATTAGATTTTTAAATAATATATTTTAGGTTTTTTTTTAATTCCTAACTCAATATCCATTGCACTTATTAGACATGATCTGTGGGATTTTTATATTTGGAAAATAAGAGGTTTACTTTATAGTTTAGTCTGTGATTAAAATTTATGAATATCCTTAAAGAACAAATATTCTTCATTCTTTGTGGGAAAGGTTTTCTTTCTTTCTCTTCTGTCCCTCTCTATTAATATTAGGTTTAATCCTTGGATTTATTTTTCCATATTCTTACTTAACCCCTCCCGTTTGATCTAACTATCTCTAATAAAGTTGTACTTAGAAATTGTGGTCTGGATCATGTCTTGGTGATCTTTGAAAATATCTACTTGTAAATTATCTATATATGTGCTTACTTAATTTTTTTCAGAATAAAATATGACAAAACAAGGAAAAAATGCCCTTTGGGGCATCATTTTTAAACTTGAGGATTTGTGAGACAAGCACAGAATGCCTGGTCTTCTCTGGTTTGATAAAGAAGATGTAAACTTTTGTGTTCTCCTCAAGTCCCACTGTGGTTCAGAGAAGAACTGCCAGTTCTTTTCAATCCCAACTCATTCACTTATTGTGAGACTTGGGCAGGTTACCTCACCACCAGGCTTCTTAATTTTTTTTTCACCTGTAATATGCAAAAAAAGATAATTACCTCACACATTTGTTGTGAAGATTAATGATTAATAACCTAATTAATGAACAATACTTTATATACTTTCTAGTTCCCAGTAAGTGCTACTTAAGTTACAGCTATTATTGTGATGTGATTAATGGTTATAATTGAGAACAAATTTACCAACAATTTCATGGAATCTTATTTCCATAGCTAGTGTGCCTTTATTCACACAGGAAATCCAGAGAAGTAGGAAGAATAACAGTCCCTATCTTGATTCACAAATGAAAAGCCTGAGACTCATCCTATGGAAGGCATCTGTTCAATGTCACTTAAATAATCAGAGATAAAGTCAAACGTATAACTGGGGACATTCGACTGCAAACTTGGTGTGTTTTTGTTCCAATTTAATGTATTTTAGTGCATTCGAGTCATTTGTCTTTTGCATTAATAACCTAAAGTTACGTGAGAAAAAAAAATGCAGACGTAAATAAGATGTGTAAGAGTATTTAAAAAGTAATTGAAAAACTGAGGTCAAGAGGATGATCTCTAAAGAACAGAGAAATGAAGGGGCAGGTCTAGTGCCTGTTTTGGAGGCTGGCAAGGAAGGACGCAGAATGCAAGCACAAGAGGTCAAGCTTGAAATAATAGATGCCTGCAAAGCTCAGTCTTCATTATTATTGTTATTCAAATAAAGATCCACAGCTGTTACCTGGACCTTTGGCCCAAACCACAGGCTTCTTTATATGTCTGTTGTGAATTTCACTGAAAGGGCTGTTTTAAGTAACATTTATTAAAGGAATAAGTGTGGAGGAAAATGAGACTGAATATGGTTCAAATTTGTCCATAAATTTCTTAGATTTATTACTCAATATTTTCAGTTCCCTTTTTCTAGCAAATAATTAACATTAAACCAAAAAAAGAAAAAAAAAGAAAAGAAAAGAGTTGCTACAGATAAGAAATATCAGCCAATAGTAAGCCCTCCCTTTCCCTACTGTGCTCAAGCAAAGAAGAAAGAAAATTTTAACATTAGACTCTCAATCAAGCATTCACATATTTTAGTCAATGCAATTCTTTGAACAACCTGGTGAAGCAGATTATATTTTCCCTTGAAAATGGTTGAGAAACAGTGGTCTACAGATGAAATCCTGCCTGCCACCTGTTTTCATAAAGTTTTATTAGGACACGGCCACCCTCAATCACTTAAATCTGGCCTATAGTTGCTTTTCAGGTACACTGGCCTAGTTGAATACTTACAAAAGAGAAGATATGGACAGCAAAACACAGTAAGTTTGCGAACGCCTGGCAATCCAGGCAAAAAGGAAACTGAGACTCAGTGAGAACAAATGTTACGTTCAAGGTCAAATAGCTTTTGGCCTTGTGAAGGTAGAGAATGATCTAGGATTTCCCCAGTTCAACATGAAATGAGACCCAGAGACTTCTCTGGGGCAAACAAAATGGACTGCTCTTTAAAAGGTACCAGGTAAGAACATAATTTCATCTCAGGGAACATGAGTATTCACATGGAGAAAGTCTGCAGTTCCGAATCTGAAGAACTGATGAGAAGACCAAGTTCCCTCATAGTTGTTAGTGACCCTGTCATACGGTGTAAAAATTAAATGAGGGAATGATAGAGATTATGTATCTCTATCATATGTAGTATCGTTATGATATGTAGTATCCTATCAACGATATGTAGTATCGTTCAGTGCCAAGTCAAAGTTTTGTTTCTTTGATAGACAATGTGTTCCCTGTCATAGGATTTCCTTTTAACTATGACACCTCTTTGAATTTTTGAAGAAAAATTTCCTATTGACCTCTCCAGGCAGAACGTGTGAAGGAAATTTGCTGACTTCAGCCTCTAGGCTGATAAAGAGGAAGAGGGCTGGGTGAACAAGAGGAAACATCTGGGCATAGATCTGTGATATCGTGAGTCAAGAGCAGGTCCCTTAAAATGTTCCTGTTAGTATTTGCCTTGCATTTCCAGGTAATATCCTTTTGGTTTCGGGTGTTTGAGATTTTTATCCCATCCATCATAAAGTCAAAAAATCCTGAGATTATCAAGTTAAGAAAACAACATAATATACCTGGAAAAATTCACACATGTACACTCAGAAACATAAACTCAAGCTCTGCTTCCACACCAAAGTTCCAAAGTGATGGTCAGCTACTGAAACCCCAAATAAAACCCCACCTTTAATTTAAAAGTGGGAATTCTGCCCTCACCTCTCCATAAAGTTGTTGTAAGGATCAAAGTAGATGGTGCATGTGAACATGGCCTTAAACTATATAGGCCATGCAAGGTAAAAATTACCAGGATCACTAAAACCATAACAGCAAAGATGACCAACTTGGGACATTTTGAAAGAGAACGAAGGCATTCTTAATAATTGCCCTGGGCAGCCCTTTAAACCAGGATGTGCCCCCACAGACTGGAGATACAGCCATGCTCATTCTTCCTAAGCATTTCAATTCACGGCGTGTTTAATTCTCAACCATTCTACCTCAGTCTGGGGTGGGTGAGTGAGAATTTCTCTCCTTTGCCAGGGAAGTGACTGCTACAAGAAAATCCTGACTTGGAAAGAGAGTGAAAGGGGTACGGGAGAGGGAAGGATACTGACACTTCCCCCCAGTGCCCTCCTGTGGACAGTCACTTCTGCCCACCTTACTCTGCTTCAAACCTCCTGCAGGTGTCTCCTATCAAGGGTCCCAAATCTGGCTTCCTTTTCCCACAACCTCTTCTTTAAAATACCTCTTTCTTACTTACAAAGTTATACAGAAATACTTGTTTCCATTAACTGCCCCATATTTTATCTGGCAGAAAATACATTACTTTAACATTTAAAACTCATTCAAATGTGCTCCTATGTTATCAAACCTACTTCCACTGATTCTGTGCAGACACTTACCATATCTTGCCTTCACTGTTGCAGTAGGCTTGATCTGGCTTCTTCTGGTTCCCACCCTTTCACCTACCTGACCTCTCTGTCTTCTCCACCTCCCTTAGAGCTTTGAGTGTATGACTCCCCACCGTGTTCTCTGTGGTACTTGCACAGGATAGGGTAACAGGTGCATCATAACAGAATGTGTCCTGCGCAAGCAAGCACCACCCAGGACACAGAAGCTTTTTGGAAGTCATGCTGTGAATTGCACATTGTGTGGCACAGAACACAGATGCAGTAACTCCCTCCTGAACAGCAGGTTGAGTGTTATTGCATTTTCATAAGCATTTTCCATATGCCCAGAAACATGTAGATGCTTAGGAGTTCTGCTGCTTTAAAAAAAAAAAAACAAAAAAACAAAAAAACGTGCCTTAGGAGTCAGTTCGTTGCCTTTCAGGGGTTGTCATGCTGAAATCTTCTGGGTGTCTTTGTTCTTCAACACTCTCAATTTATGCACCTGGGGATTATCATATCTGACTGATTTGCTAGGACAGCCCTGATTTCAGAAAGCATACTGCATACTATCAACTACAGCTGCTGTGGGAAATCTTTCATCTCTGCCTGCCTCAATGCATCACAAACTCATTTATGAGATAACACTTTTGGAATCAAGGTTTCTTTATAGAACTCTGTGATGTAATGATTTTATGATACATCTAAATGTATCATATGAAATAAGAAAGCGTTTATTATCAGATATTATGATTATGATGCATGAATGTAATATGAAAGTCATACTATTATGATGGGATCTAGGGACAAGTTAGTTGAGGGGCAGATTTTACGATACTATTTTTGGCTTCTGCTTACCCTACATGCATTCAGTTTGCCTTTGTTATCAGCACCACGCTCTAACCAACTGAGCTAACCGGCCACTTCAGTTTGCCTTTGTTGATACTTAACAGGAGCTAACTTATTAGAAAGAACTTACAAAAGAGTCTCTAATTGAGAACATTCTTAAAATTGACTTGCTCTTTCTTTACATTTTGAAAATATTTATATGGCCAAATTCCTTTTTCCTATATTCCCCAGGAATAATATATATGGTTTGTTTGGACCAAAACTTTTGTTTTAATTTCTTTTTTTAACAGATTTTATTCATCAATTTGACACAGAGAGAGAGACAGCAAGACAGGGAACACAAGCAGGGGGAGTGGGAGAGGGAGAAGCAGACTTCCTGCTGAGAAGGGAGCCCCATGCGGGGCTTGATATCAGGACCCTGGGATTATGACCTTAGCTGAAGGCAGACACGTTTAACTGACTGAGCCACCCAGGTCCTCCCATAACCTGTATTTTAAAAGATGGAGACATTTTTAAAGTAAGATTTATTTCTTGATTGCCATACATTAAAGCAATAAAAATTGAATCTTTGTTTTTGTTTTCTCCAAACTTTAAGAGACTAGAGATGACAGAGACTTTCTGAAAATAAACAGCAATATCACTGAGCCACAAAGATGGACAAAGCCAACCAGCCACATAGACCAGTGCTAGAAATAGAACGAGTTAAGTTCTTGGCACAGGACAGTGAGACCAAGGTTGTGGGAGAGTATGGCAGGGAAGGGCTCTGCATTTCTGGAAGTAGTATATTTAGTGCAAAAAAAGAAAACTGACAAAAATGAAATGTTGATGTGTTAGTATGCTGAATATAGGCAGCACTGATAATTCTGTGAAACTCAGATGTGGAATCAGAGAAGTAGGGTCGAATCCCAGCTCCGCTCCTCAAAAGCAGAGTTATGTTAGGCAGACAATTAACTGTCACCGGGCTCAGGGTTCTACATGCATAAGTGAGAATAATAATAATAATAATAATAATAATAATAATAAATGCGCACACACACTTTTACAAGGAACTGAAGAACTAATTATATAACTGCTATGTGTACACACACAGACACACACACACACACATATATATATATATGTAATTTTATGCCTATAATGTCATATATATAAAACTGCCTCGGGGCGCCTGGGTGGCTCAGTTGGTTAAGCAGCTGCCTTCGGCTCGGGTTATGATTCCAGAGTCCTGGGATCGAGCCCCGCATCAGGCTCCCTACTCAGCAGAGAGCCTGCTTCTCTCTCTCCCCCTCTCCCTGCCGCTCTACTTACTTGTGCTCTCTCTCTAGCTCTCTGTCAAATAAACAAATAAAATATTAAAAAAAAAAAAAAACCTGCCTCAGTGACTTTTTAGGATCAAATACAAAAAGTTGCTTGGTATCTAAGAAGTGTTAACACCCAACAAGCATAGGAATTTAAGTGATGACTTATATTATACGGCTGATCTTGTTTTGTTTTCTTTTGTTTTTACACTAATGTTTTGCACAGAAATTCAGTAGAGAAGGCCAGCTCTGTCAACCACTGGTGATGCAAACTAGACCAGAACTAAGCATTAAGAGATTCCAGATATACCTCTTAGATAAGGATAAGTCACAACTCATGTGTCATCTTTGTCAGAACAATCTTTAACTTTATGCCCATTATATCTGCAGCCTTTCCTTTAAGGAGTTTGCAAATCCCTTTATTTGGAAGTTAGGTCAACATAGCTATTGTGTTTTCTTCCAGTACCCGCCTCTTATGTGCTGTTCAAACCTCTGGCAGCTCAGAAAATTATCAAACATTGGAGAATGCTTGCTGCAAACACTAATGTGTCCGCTGTTGCACTTTGACGGTTTTGTATGTTTTCAAGCTGTTTCAAGTTCAATGTTTTCATCTCACATTAGATGCCTGTGTTACAAATAACTGTGTAAACAGGGAAGAGAGAAATAACAATATTTCTAATCTAACTCATGGTGCTTTTATTGTGTTTTCTCTTCCAGTTTAAAGATATTCAATGAATAGAGAACCTGAAGGTTCTTTTCCCCTGAAAAGGAAGGAGATCTTGGATTTTCTGCATATGAGGGAGATGCTGGGCTTTCAAAACAACATTCACTAAAAGAAGTTGGCACACAGGGACAAGCACAGGTTTGGAAGATGTTAAGACCTGACCTCACATCTTGGCTCTGACCTATGTAAGCCGCATTGCTCTCTGCTCCAATGATGTGAACTGTATGAACTGTGGTGACACTATTAGCAATGCCTATTTCATCGGTGTGTAAGATTCGACAATGTTCCATAAACCACCAAGCACAATGCAAAACATCAGTTATTATTGTTATGACTTTTTTATTACTTCTATAGGGAAAAGCATGCTGGAAGTTATAACTAAGAATTCTAGTTACTTTACAATCCCATAAACAATATCAGGGAAATCCTTAAATGTTAAGAATAAAAACAGTGCATATTCAGGAGAGTTTATATTTATGTTTATACCCACACATACTTGTGAAATCATATATATATATAGATAAATCTATCTATATTTATATCTATTTATAGATAGATATAGCAGATAGATATCTTTTTCACTGTTGCAGTAGGCTTTAGCTGGCTTCTCTGCTTCTTGTTCCCAACCTTTCAACTATCCTGACTTCTCAACTATATATATATATATATATACTACTATATATACTATATATATATTTCTATCTATTCAGAGCCAATAATATGGTCCAGCAGTTGTAAACACACCGTTATTAGTGTTATACAGCACACATCAACCCAACATGTAAAGGAGCTGTATGGAGTAAAGTCTTCCCAGCTCAATAGTATCTGAAAGGTATTGTGTAAACACACACACAGGAAATGGCATTAAAAAGAAAAGAAAATGCAGTTGCTAATGAGTTCAGCTAAGGGTAAGATTTCCCTCCAGCACAGGGGTTTGGTTAAACATTAGGGAGCTCAGGGCCTTCTTAGGTCTATATCCCTGGGAACTAGTTTACCCTCTAAGGGTCCGCTCAATTCAGGAGAGGTTTAACAGCAATAAACCAGACTCTAGGTCCACATTTGAGTATTTTTGGATCCATCTCTTCTCTCTTCATCCTGTGTACCACTGGCACCACCAACAGCCTGGTTATCTGTCTCTGGGCCCCCTTGTTGAATGTGGCACTGGCTGCAGTGACAGTTGTTCCTTCGTGGATGGTGAGGCCCAATAATTCCTCAAGGCAGGATGGGCAAATGAAGTGGACAATTCTTTGCCACATGGAATGTTCTGTTCACTGTGGGTCCTTTGACTTCACTTTCTCCCACTCTCCAATTCTAGTAAGGTCTCATGATAAATTGAAAAAGTTTTCACGTGTTTCCAAATGCTTCCTACAGAGGAATTACCACCATCTTAAAAACCTCTGGGCTTTGAGTTTATTGTTGCTGAGGATGGATTCCTTTTTTTTTTTTTTTTAATTTAATTTAATTTTTTTTCAGTGTTCCAAGATTCTTCGTTTATACCACACCCAGTGCTCCATGCAATACATGCCCTACTTATTACCCACCACCAGGCTCACCCAACCCTTCAACCTCCTCCCCTCCAAAACCTCCAGTTTGTTTCTCAGAGTCCAGGTCTCTCATGGTTTGTCTCCCCCTCTGATTTCCCCCAACTCACTTCTCTCCATCTCCCAGTGTCCTTCATGTTATTCCTTATGCTCCACAAGTAAGTGAAACCATATGATAATTGAGTCTCTCTGCTTGACTTACTGCACTCCGCATAATCTCCTCTAAGAAGTGGAGATCCTCTTTTTCTTCTCTGAACCAACTATACCTTTAGATGTAGAAGTAAAATAAGGTCTCAGTGGTTAAAGATGAAGGGCTATACAGTGGGCATCTGGCATTTTATTAGTTGCCCAGAATCTAAATACTTTACTAAGGTTTGCATGATCCCTGCCTGTCAGTACAGGTTAATAAGGGTCTAGATCTAACTTTCCAAGCTCCCAGGAAAATGAGGGTAGAGGTCTGCAAATTCCCTCCACAGCCCAGAAATGTGTAACTAGGGTTTGTGATTAGAGTGAAAAATTTTATTTCCTGATGGGCAGCAAGCTGAGTAAGAACATCATATTGCCAGGAGTAGTCCACAACTCAGTGGGGATCCTACATGCAAAGCTGGTAGCAGGTGCTACTGCCCTCAAGTTCTCCTTAGACTGGTTCTCTGGTTCTCTTTGCGCTGTGGCTCTGGCTAATGTTTGCCTTCCTTCCCACCATTTTTGGAGTCTGGTTCTCTAGTCTTCCTGGAAATCTATGACTCATTCCCATTTCCTACTTAAAGTAGTTCTAGTGGACTTGTGGACTGCAAGTTTGGATTTCCCCAAAATTCATATGTTGAAACCCTAACCCCTAAAGGGATGGTATTAGGAGGTGGCACTTTTGAGAAGCAATTAGGTCATGATGGCTGGGTCCTCATCATGGGGTTTATGTCCCAAAAGAAGACACCAGAGTGATTGCTTTTTGCCTCTTTGCTCTGAGTCATGTGAAGTTGTACTACCATAGTAGTTGTACTATAGTTGTATTATAGTTGTAAGACCACCAGCTATAAGAACAAGAAGAGAACCCTCACTGGTTCACTGGGGAGTGGATCTGCATACTTTCAGTCTGGACTTTCCAGCCTCCAGAACTGTGAGGAAAAAGTATTTGTTATTTAAGTCCTCCAGTGTATGGTATTCCATTACAGCTGCTTGGATTGACTAAAATAGTTTGTATTGTTTCAACTTAAAGCCTGCAGTGATGTGGATGGCTGGGGATGAGTAAACCCCTGAAGGGATTCAGCCCAGGGCCTCACACCTTCTAGCCATTCCATAAACATCGGCCTGTGCACCAGTATGTGCCAGGTACTGTGCTGGGTTCTGTGGGTGCAAAAATGACCCAGACCCTGTTCACGACTTGCTGCTCCCATCTCCGGGAGGTCAGGGGTACAGATAAGCAAATATTTATATTCAGGTGCTAGTGCTGAGCCAGAGGTAAGGGCCAGAATTGTTAGAAGTTGTGAACCCTAATCCTTTGTTGGTTATATGTATTATAAATCCAATTGGTGACCCATTCTTTTCACTTTCTTATGATTTATTTGTTATAGAGTTCATTATATTATAATTTGTGCTTCTGTATTATGTGTAAAATATTCCCTTCCTGAAATTTAGGATTATTAAAATCTTACCTATAAATTTTTTTTCCACCACTTCACATTTTCTTTCTTTTTTTTTTTTTAAGGATTTTATTTATTTACTTGACAGAGAGAGATCACAAGTAGGCAGAGAGGCAGGCAGAGAGAGAGAGAGAGAGAAGGAAGCAGGCTCCCTGCTGAGCAGAGAGCCCGATGCGGGACTCAATCCCAGGACCCTGAGATCATGACCTGAGCCGAGGCAGTGGCTTAACCCACTGAGCCACCCAGGCGCCCCATTTCACATTTTCTATTAGTTTTTTAAATTAATTATTTTAGTAAATGTTTTCCTGAGTCTGTTGAAATTATTTTATTACGCATCTCCTTTAGTGAATTAATGAAATGAATCACTTTAAAATATTTGCTAATTTGGGGTGGCTCAGTTGGTTAAGGAACTGTCTTCGACTCAGGTCATGATCCCAGAGTCCCAGAAACAAGCCCCAAAGGGGGCTCCTAGCTCCATGGGGAGTCTGCTTCTCTCTCTGACCTTCTCCTCTCTCATGCTTTCTCTCACTCTCTCTCTCAAATAAGTAAATAAAATCTTTTAAAAAAATATGTATCTGATAATAATAAGCCACACCAGCATTCCTAGAATCCACTCAAATCAGTCTTGATTTTATTCATAAATTGTTGGATTAAATTTATTAATATTTTGTTTAAAATTTTTACATCTACATTCATAAGTGAAATTGCCACGTAATTTTTATGTATCATTTGTCCATGCCTGATTAATACCAAAATTATCTCAGCCTCATAAAATAAATTAGGGGGATTACCTGTGTGCCAGTTCTCTGGAAGTTTGTGTAAGCTTGGAATCAACTCAATTTTTTCTGAAAGTTGCCTGTGAAATCTGAGCAACAGAATTGTGTGTGTGTGTGTGTGGCACTAAATGTTGTCATTTCTGTCCTGAAAACCATTATATCCTTTCTGTAAAAGTTATGTACTATAAAATTTAAAAATACCTTAATTAGACCATTCTTTATTCTACCCCCAACACACTCTCTCTATTCATTTGACTTATTCTCTTGATGTTCCTTCCTCTTTGTGTCCCTTTCCGATGTTATCTATTTTATATTACTATCTGATCTGATTCTGTCCCAGTTTGCTTTCCTAAAAAAAATTTCTGGGACCCTAGAGAACGGAGCAGATCAGAGTTCAGAAAATTATCCCTCACAGAGTGCCCAAGTCTTCTGTCTTATTAAAACCTCTGCTTTCTAGCTCTTGAGTCCCTTGGGGGAGATGCATGGTCCCACCTAGAAAATCATTTGTAAGCATTTAAAGAACACTCACTCAGTACCAGGCTGAGAACCAGGAGTCAGGGTGAATAAAACAAGGTCCACACCCTTAGCCTTTCCCAATGAGGTTTCACAGTCTTCTAAGAAATGGACAAGCAGTTTTTAAAGCAAACAATTAGAGCAATGGAATGGATGCAGAAGTAAGAACCCAAGAAACCCAGAGGAGGCGATGTTTAAATCCCAGGGATGAGAGGTTGTCATTGTAGAGTCAGTTTACTCCTTTAAACAACTCTTTGCCCAGAAGCATCCCATTTTTAGCACTAAAAGTCTTAAAACCAGGAAAATTCTTCAGTCCCTGGCAGACTGGGTTAACTGGTCACTCCATCTAGACCCTCAAGAGCTAGCACTATACCTGGACAGCAAGAATCCAAAAGGGCATATTTGATTAGTTAACATAAGATCTGAATAACCACACAGAGTAGATAGTCAACAGGCATAAGGCACAGAGATGGCAGGGCAGTCAAGAGGAATATTGGATGCAGAGGCAGGAGAGAAGAGGGTGGTAGTTTGGAATTAGAAGTCATCCCATGTGACAGACATTCCAGTGCACACAGTGAAAGGATGGGAAATGAGATTGCTGGAATAGGCAAAAGGCCCAAGAGCAAGTCTTGTTAAGAAAAGTCTGTTTGATTTTACTATTGGTCACTTTGAGATGATGGGATTAAGAGAGCTGATTCTGAACTAACTTGAACATGATAGTGTAGAATCCAAACTACTTCAGACCTTTGTAAATACAGGTTTTTTTGTTTTTTGTTTTTTTTTTTAACTATTGTTTGGAAGAATTATTCACATCTTTATGATCAGGACCTGGTGCCCTGCAGTGCAGAAAAGAAAGCCTCAGACTCTTGCATTCTCACCAGAGTGGGTTCCACACTCAATGTGCGACCTCAGGCAAATATCTAAAATTCTCCCAGCCTTGGTATCTTCCTCCCTAAAACGGAAACAGTGACACTAATTCTATTACTTTTGTGGGGAACCAAGGGAAAAATGTCTGTGGGCAGGCTCTAGAAAATGTCAAGCAACTAGCAGATCTAGCTTTGGAATTTGTGGTTGGAATAATTGGCTAGCTAATAGTGTAAGAGAAAACTGACTGAAAAGGAATGATGCAACTGAACTCATTAGCTATTGAAGTTAGACCTAAATTGTCTGTGCAACTTCAGCAAGGCTATATAATAGGCCTTGAACTTGAGATAACTCGGCAATAGCATAGCTCAGCACAGTGAAAGTCAACTGTATTTAATTTGCATGTGAAACAGATCAGTCTGTGATCTCAGTGCAAAGGAGGGTTATTTTTAACCAAACAGAAGTGAAGCTAACTTATAAAAGAGTTAACAACCATGAGGCTGATCTAGCATTTTTAACTAAATGGCACCTATCAATGTCTCTCTGTGCATTTCCCTCTGTGGGCTTTTATCTCTCTGGCCTGCAGCACAGTGAACAATCCATTGTTTCTGTTTGCTTTGAGAGAGGAGGGTATTGGGCCACTGGGGTTTCAGGTGCCATTCTCACCTGCCTACCTCCAAATTTTTCTGTCACCTACATTGCCCATTTCCAAGCTGTCTGCTCCCAGCCCCATAAGTGGGACTGTGATCGTGGCTTATTTGTAGAAGAACTCTGCGTCACCTTGGTTTATCTAACTTACCATTTTATTAGGGTGAAGTTAGAAATGACACCACATCTATAGAGAGATCTCACTGAGAATAGCATGAACTCATGTCCCATAGATGGCGGGTCTTGTTAGGAATTTTGTGTCCTGGTTTCTAGTATCAGGTCTGTTGCTAACTCTTGGTATGACCCTGGGTGAATCTCTTGAAGGCTCTGAGCTTGCGTCTCAGTTTTCCATCTGGAAAGCGGAGGAGGGTAATATTTCTTGTTTGACCCAGCTGTTGAATTGCAAATAAAGAATGATAAATGAACTTTTGTAAACTACAATTGCTACCAGCATCATGAGCCTTAAAAAGAATGATAAAAGGGCCAGATTTTGACTCGGAAGTGAAAATTCTGTTTTCCACTTACGGCTTGGATGATAATGGATGAGATTGCATCGGTATCTTGGAGGAGCTAAGGGTTTGGCTCTGGAGCCAAAGTGCCTAGGTTCAATTCTAAGACCATGAATTGCCAGTTGTGTGTGACCCTAGGCAGGTCACTCACATAACTTATGGTTCAATTTCCTCCCCTCTTTAATGCTGGTGATAATAATTGATTATAATATTGACAAAGTGATATTCATAGGTATTAATAGAGTCTATGCTAAGTAGTTGATATAAGGAATAACCAAGTTAAAAATCTATAAAGCACTTTGATCAGAGGCTGACACACCGAAATTCTTCAATCCATTAGTCGTATTAATTTCAGTTGCATCTTCTGAAAATGAGTAAGATGTGGCAGCCTAAAATGATAAATTTTAAAATAGTTTCTCAACTTCAAAAGGCAGTTCAGATATCACCAGTGTGTGTGAATAGCTAATGGTGAAATGCACTTTTGCTCTGCTAGCTAGAATTCCTGGGTCTGGGGTCTCTCTCCTTTGTACACACAGACACACCCATAAACACTATACTCAGACACAGACACACACAGCAACACACATACACATTCACACATGTGTCCAAATACCCTAGAAAAGTTCTGATTCTTCTCAGTGAAGAAAGTGCTCTCTTCTGTCAATATTGAACCTAAAAGAATAAAATCCAGGGTCTTCCAGATATTCAACAACTTATTTTGTTTCCAGGAATCCCTATCCCCCATCCCCAAGATCATTGTTTTTCCAGTCATAGGTTATTAATTTTGAACAAGACCAGACTTTCCTCCTTTTGGACACTTGATTACCTCAAACCTAAGAGATGCTGGCATCACAGTCCATGAGTCATTACATGAATATTTGTTGACTGACCAAATGAATAATCCTAAAGTAAAAGAAACCATCACTCCCACGATGTGTTTGCTATGGAAAAAAAAAAATGCTTTGGAATGCACATTTTTTTTTTTTAGAAAAAATTATGTTACATAAATATTTACATTCTCTAGGCCAGCCCAGTCCCTATTTAATTTCTCTTGTAGATCACTGAGTTATTTACAAAAGTCAGTATTCAGAATTGAATGTATGTTAAAAAAAAAACAAAAAACTGGAAAGTTTGTCCATGAGAATTCAAGTCCTGTCTCCTGGTACCCCCTGTCTCTTATTCATACATTGTTTTGTTCATCTCCCACTCATCCATCCATCCATTCGTTAACAAACTTTCACTGAGTGCTTCCCATGAAACAAACATTATGCTGGTGGAAAATGATAGAAAAATGAAAGTGATGCATTTCTGACTTTAAGGAGAACACACTCAGATGGGAGAGGAGGGAGATACAAAGAAGTGTGGCAAAGACTTTCTGGAGGAGGTGATGTTTGAGCTGCCATGAAGAAGAAGCAGGAGCACATCCGGCTTTCTGGGTCTGCTGCCAACTTGCCAGTTGACTGCAGGTTGGCATCAGCTCTGCTCAGCTCTTCTCCATGCATCTACTCCTTCTGGCACTCAGACCGCAGGAGCATTCCCTCCCTGGACTTCAGGGAGAGAGGTAAGGGGGCCTAAGCCGGTAAATGAATGATGGTACCTATAGTCCTTACTCTGACCTGGAAAACATAAAGTCCATTCACATCCCATTGACCAAAGCATGCCACATGGACAAGTCAGAAAGACATAGAAGTATGCTGCTGCCATATGGCAAATCATGTGACAGTCAATAGGACCTGCAATCCTATTGCAGAAAGATAGTGAAGAGTTGAGAATAAAAATCTAACCTGCCATAATCATTTTATTAAAACATAGACAATTTACTAGGGCCAGGCACTCTGAATTAAAGGGGATGAGAATGAAGCCCAGCCAGTGGCAATCATCCTGGTAAATCCAGTCGGTGTAGCTGTAAATCTTGAAGTTCTTTAACTCCTTATTTTCTTTCTTCCCCAAAGAAAATCATTTACTAAATCATATTAATTACATCTACAATGCTAATAATAGAGTACTTAGCAAAGTACCTACTTCATAGTATTCATTATATACTTGATGAGTGAATGAACATATGATTGAATAAATGAAGGACTGGAATGCCAGCCCTCCCTGGCAAAGTCCATTTTTAGGTTGGCCCATGTAAGAACACCTGCGTACCCAGGCTTATCAGTTACTGTTAGATCTGCTAATAACTGTTGACTCGTCCTCCTCACACTACACTGTATTCACTGTGAGGTCAGGATGTGTCCCCTGTGGGCTTGGCACAGTATTTGGTATCTAATAGGAGCTCAGTTATATGTTCTGATTCCTCGTTGTCATTATCAGCATGATGCCATGACCACTTTGCATATAAGAAAGACTTTGATTATGATATAAACACTTTGCATATGCTATTCTTCTAAGAGATGCTGCTTAACCACAGGCTAGCTGTGTTATATGTTGAGTAAGTGCCAAACATTAGAATTTACCATATCAGTCTGTCCCAAAATTCATACCCGTTATACCATGCTGACTCCTTAACATCAGCTACAAGCTGAGAGAAGATATGTTTAGTAAAAGCAACAAAAATATATAAAAGGAACTTTTACAAGTTAATAAGAATAGCACAATAGCCCCACAGAAATATGGATAAACAATTTAAAGAGGTTTTTCATAAAATAGAAAATTCATATGATGTGTAGAATCCAAGGAAATATTCAATCCCATTAGTTTAAGAGCAAAATGTGCTACTATTTTATGCTCATTTGATTGGCAACAATTAAAAGTGTGGCAATATCAAGTGTCAGAAAGTAAAAACAATCACAGGATTTCGAATATATTGCTGATGGATGTATAAATTGGTTCAATTACTGAAAATAGTTGGAAATTATAATAAAGTTGTACATTTAAATACCATGCAAAATAACTATTTTATTTCTACATGCAGAACCAAGGGAAACTTTTAAACATATTCACAAGACATAAGTCCAATATTATTCACAGAAGCATCTTTGAAATTAGTAAAAACATGAAAACTATCTGGTGCTCATAGACAGGACCATGGAAAAATAAAACTGTTGTATATTTAGTTAATTATACCATATCCCTAGAAATAAATGAGGTACAGCAACAAGTAGCAATATAAATGAACCATAGCAATATGTCTAAATGAAAAACTAAGTTGCAAAATATTATGTACAACATAAACAAATTCATTTTTTAGGAAGTTGAACACAATTCATTTAAAAATAAGTAATTTCTTGAACGTATAAAAAACAAAATGGGAAAGAAAAAGAATGATACCCAAAGACTTTGGGATGGTGTTTACTCTGCATGGGGTAAAGTAAGAAAAAGAGGCAAGAAGACTCCTTACAGTTATTGTGAAGGTCTTGCCTTGACTTGTGGACTCACAGATGTTTATAAACTTATTTCAAGGTAATTAGTTATTTTAAAAAATTTTAGGAGAGGGTAACCCACAGACCAATGATAAAGTCCATGGCCAAAGATTATAAACAATACACTTGAACTTGAAGCCCATTTAAAAAAAAAAAAAAAAAAAAGGAAACAAAAGGTCTAAGTGGAATCCAAGGACTTAAGCTCAGAGTTAAATGGAATATTAATTTTGAGAAGAAATCCTCCAATATGCCCTAGTCCTCTTCAATTAGTTCAAGCATAGCTGTAACAGGAAGATCCTCAAAAGGGACAGAAAAGGGCCCCCAGAACTCAGGGCACACACACTGTGGGTCAGAGGCTGTTGAGACAACCAGGCATCAGGATGCCACAGGTGGCACTGAGAGAGCCAGGCAGCCATTTAACAACCTGGAGGCTGGATGTCCCCAGCACACTCATGGGAAAGGAGAGGTCAGTTGGGTCTCATGTTGGGCAAAGGATCAGGATTTGAATATTCACAGGAAATAAAGATGCTGAAGCACAGTTAATAAGAGAAGCTGTGCAGTGAACTGGAATAAAGACTAACCTCGACAAGACTGTCTTTAGCTCTGTTCCTGGCTACTATTATCCTTCCATTTTCTCTGCCTGCATTTTCTCTGCCTATATTCCGGCTCCTTTTTAGGATGTCTCCCTCTTTTACAGAGGCTTTTGTGAAGCTTGTATGAGCAAACATACAAGGATGTGCTAGTTAGAAATTACAAAATGCTTAGGAAAGGTAAGGAGTTATTATTTTGATTATTTTGCTCATTAAAGATACTGAAGATTGAATAACCATGAAAAATGCCAGAGGGTCCCTGACGTTTTTAAGTGCCCATCATCTGTCTGCTTCCTCTAATGGATTAGAAATTCTTAAGGACAGAGATATTAACACATTCTCTGATAGATCTTTTGCGCCTAACTCATTAGATGGTCCCTGTATTCTGTGAAGTATTGAATCAATTAATGGAATGATTGTAAACAACTCAAGTTCTGGCCTTTTTACAACCCAACTGTACAATGACAATGATGTCATAGTGAGAACTTTGGCAACCTACCCTCCACATACGTGACACTCCAGTCTTTCTGAGAAAAACCTCATTACACGACTGTGCTTAAAATTCCCTTGAGCTCCCTGAAGTCTACAAAACAAAACAAAAACCTCAAATTCCTTAGTGTGGTATGATACTCAACACTGATAACCTAGTCTGTCTTCTCCCTACCTTTCCTTTCCTTGTCTTCTCATCTGCCACAGAGGCTTACTGATTCATCATGTTCTAGAACCTCTAACTCGAGCTTTCCAAGCCTTGCAGTACTTCATACCTGGAATTTCCTTATCATTCTTCAGTCTGTCCTTACCAAGCTAAGTACAGTTTATGCTAACAATGGGAGTTCACACATCTGTTCTCTTTGTTGGTCCCAGGTAGAGTCCCAACATACCTCATGGCATGATCTGTTTATGTCTCAGTATTGTCAGGGCAGAGAACATACTCATCTCTTACCTCCAGCACCCACCATCTTAGAAACAGATGTGTACTCAGTGCAGGCTTAGTGCAAGGACAGAAGAAAGGATCTTGCTTCTTCAGTCAAACACAGAAGATACACGTGGTTGGAAGCCTTGGAAAGTATTTCCCATGGACCTCTACACAATGATCCCTGGGGGTAGGGAGACAGGAAACAAAGTAGTAATATTTTGAACTTCAATATTTGCCCAGCATACAAGAGCTTATTTCCTGACTCTATAGAATTGAGTTTGATTTTATCAAATAGTAATTTTTCACATGTGTAATGCGTGGAGGTGGGTGATTGATGTAGAATCTTGGAAAATCACTCCCAACATGTCAGAAGGAAAAATGGATTAGTGAGAATTATTATTTATAGTGGTAAATGTGGCTTTGTATTAACCCAGCCAAATCAAAGCCTTATGTAAAGGGAAGTTACCTCATACTTGACTCGTTCCCTAACTAAATATTATTGCCAGTAGGGCCAATGATGTCAAATGGCTCAATCGTGTTGAGTTTTAGGCATTACATCTGCTTCCTTTGATTAATACTTCAGAACATTTTTTAACTACGCTCGTTTATAAAGATGTGACCCTGAATATTATAAAGTCTTTATATACCTAGAAATAAAAATCCCTAAATAATATAAACACATCTTTTCCCAATCTTTTTTTTTTTTCATTTTTTAAAGACTAAGTTATTGTTGTGAACTGAATCGTGACAACTATCCCAAATATATACATTAAAGCCCTTTCCTCTAATATGACTACATTAGGAGATAAGCCCTATGAGGAAGTCATTAAGTTGAAATGAGGTCATAAGAGTGGGGTCCTAATCTAATAGGACTGTTGTCCCTATAGGAAGAGAAGTAGATGCCAGAGGCTCCCACTCTCCACGCTCACAGAGTAAAGACCATGCAAGGACATACAGAGAAGGCAGCTATCTACAAAGAGGAGGAGAGATTTCATCAGAAATGAACTCTGAAGGCACCTTGATCTTGGACTTCTAGCCTCCAGAAATGTAAGAAAAAACATTTCTGTTGTTTAAGCCACACGGTCTATGGTATACTGTTAGAGCAGCCTGAGCTGATTTATGCAATGGCATATACAGGCTTAAAGGGACACTGCAAGATTTCTTCACATATGGGTATTCTTATGTAACCCCTCCCTAATCAGGACAGAGCACATTTGCAACAACCCAGAAAATTCTTAGCTACCACTTCCTAAGAAAATCTGACTTGTGTCTCTACCCAGGGGCAACCAGTAGTCTGATTTCCATCACAATAGATTAAGATGTTCCTATAATAGAATGAGATCTTACAATATGTACTCTTTTTGGTCTGGATTCATCAGCTCAACATAATGTTGTTAAGATTCATCCATGTTATTTCATGTATCAGTAGTTTGTCATATATATCTATATATATAGATATATACGATATATATGTTTATATAGTGAAATGCCACTCAGAAATAACTATGTATATACAAATATGTAATACCTGAGTGTATTTCTCTTTATAAATATATCATAATTTATTTATCCATTATTCTTTGAATGGAATATTCTGTTTGCTGAGAGTTTGTATCAAATTATTTTTTGCATTTATTAAAATGATTATGTAGCCTTTTTTTTCCTTTGTCAATAATGGTAAAGTATATTGATTTATTTTCTAATGTTAAACCAATCTTCCATGCTTATCATTTTTATATATTGTCAGAAATTATTTGTTAGTGATGATTTTGTTAAAGGCTTTTGTGTCCATACATGAGAGGTATCAGTTTTGAGATTTTGTTCATTGTAATGTGTGTCCAGTTGTGATCCCCTAGTTAATGATGCCTCGTAACTGGATTGGGGAGTGCTTCTTTCCTATTTTCTGAAATAATTTATAGAGTACTTTAAAGATTTGCTAATGTTCACCAGTGAAGTCATTTATGCCTGGAGTTTCCTTTGTACTTAAATACAAATTAACTTTCTCTAATAGAAAGAGGACTATTCAGATCTTCTATTTCTTCTTGAGGTGGTTTTGGCAAGATGGACCTTCAATGAATTATTCTGTCTTATTTAAATGGGGATGTTTATTGGCATAAAGGGTTTCACAGTCATCTTTTAGGTCTCTTTTATTATTGGTTGGATTTTTAGTTATGTCCTCTCTTTCATTGTTGAACCTGGTGATTTGTATTTCATCTCTTTTCTTTCTTGATCAGTCTAGCTAGTAGCTATCGATCTTACTGCTCCTTTTTCAAATAATCAGTTTTGACTTTGTTCATTTTTAAAATTTATTCTTGTTTTTTATGTATTTCTGTTCTTATCTGTATTATTTCCTTCTTTCAACTTAACTTGCATTTGATTTACTCTTTCTTCTCTAGTTTCTTAGTTAAGCTTAGATCATTAATTTTAGACCATTTTTCTTTTATAATAGAATTATCTGAAGCTTTAGATTTTCCTTTAACCGATGCTTAGCTGCATCCCACACATTGTGTCTTAATATTATAAATATTCCTCATATAATATAAATTATTATGTGTATATTATTTTAAAATTATATTTAACATGTATTATTCTGGTTTTAATATTACTTAATACTAAATAGTACTAAACATTAAAATGGGTTTCTTTGATCCATGGGCTATCTTATTTATTTAATTGGAAAATAAATATTTTATTTATTTATTTATTTGAGAAAAAGAGACAGAAAGAGTGACAGAGATAGTAAGAGAGAACACCATCAAGGAGAAGGAGAAGCAGATGCCCTGCTGAGCAGGGAGCAGATATGGGGCTCAATCCCTTGGCCCTGGGATCATGTTCTGAACTGAAGGCAATCACTTTACAAACTGGGCCACCTAGGCACCCTGACTCATGGGTTATTTTAAACACTTTCATCTAATTACCAAGTATTTGACTATTTTTCAGATATTTTAAATAGTTTTTTTTTATATATTTCTATTATGAACAGACTTTGTACAATGTAATTTTTTAAAAATGTGCTGAGTTTTTATGGCCGTTAAATGAACTACCTAGGTGAAGTTTTCTAACAGTTGAAAACACTGTGCATTATATGATTTCAGTTTTCTATAAATATCAATTAGATCAAGTTAGTTAATAATATTTTTTAGTTCTTCTATATCTTCAGTAGTATTTTATCTACTGTATCAATTTCTGAGAGAGAGATGTTAAAAATCTCAAATTGAAATTGTTAATTTTGTAAAAAATTTCTGACTTTACTTCTATCAGTTTTTAATTAAGAATTTTAAAGCTCTAGTGGTAGATGCATTTTAGACTTCCTATATTTGCCTGAAAAAACTGACACTTTATCATCATAAAATCCTCCCCTTTATCTCTGGCAACACTCATTGTTTTAAAGTCTACATTGTCTGATAATTGCGATAGTCACTCAGTTTTCTTATGATTAATTTTTACAATGTATATCTTTTCCCATTACTTTACTTTTCACCTATTTGTGTCTTTCTATTTAAAGTATGATTGGCTTCACAGAACAGTATTGGGTCTTTATTTATCTAGTCTGCAAATTTCTGCCTTTTACTGGAATGTTTAACTATTTACATAAAATGTAAATATTAACAGGATTGGCGCTAAGTCTTTCATGTTGCTATTTGCTTATTATTTGTCTCATCTGTTTTTGTTTCTTTGTTGTATTTTGCTTTAATTTTAAAACACAGCCTGTGATCTCTGTTGCCAAGGCCTAAAAACATTTTCATATATTTCATCCAGTTTTTGTCATTGTTGTTGCTTTTACAGACAAAAGAATAACTCCAATATCCATTACCCATCATAACCAAAATGGAAGTGCTTTCCTGTTTGTTTTGAAATTTAATAGTAAATTATCAACATTTCCAATGACAAAGTACCCCATCATCTTTGGGCTCTTATCCCAGGAAGAGATGTGCTTTACATTCTGAGTTATCAGCTGTAGGAGTACATGTGCAAAAGAACACGTGAATTATGGACTGGCTCTGGAGGAAGGGGCCCTGAGGGAAACTGGGTCAGAGGTCAGAACAAGCCATGCATCTGGAATCCCAATTGCAGGCAAGTTTTCAACCTAAAATCAACTGTCACATGTTTTTGAGCTCTCTGACTTAGATAACCAGTGCCGGGAAGAAGACATTTAATTGATATTGACAAAACAGGTAACAGCCAATTCAAGGAATCTTTTATCAGTAGAGGAGGGAGCAAGCCTGGCATGGAAGCCAACGCTGGCTAAGATTAGGTTCCTGAATTACCTACTTCTAAGGGAGAAATCTTGTCAAGTGTATTTGGAGTTATATTTGTTATCCCCTACTTTTAAACAAATTATATGTATGAAAAAGGAAAAGCACCAGCTTATAACAACAAATGTTTATTATCTCACTTTGATTCTGTGGGTCAGGAATCTAGGAGTGGTTCAGCTGGGTGGTTCTGGCTGAGGCTCTCTCATGAGATTGTATCAGGCTTTTGGAGAGGGTTGCAGTATTCGAGTTTTTGGCACACCTCAAGTCCTCTTTGGCTGCTGGCCGGAGATTTCAGTTCCTTACCCCGTTGACCTCTCCCAAGTCTACTAGGCATTTTCACGGCTTGGCAGCATGCTTCCCACAAAGTGAGTCACACACACACACGCAGAAAGCAATGCCATACTGCTTTCTATGACCTCATCTCTGCATCTCATCTTTGCATCATGCAAATCACCTTGGCCTTATCCTTTTCATTAGAAGTAAATCGCCAAGTCCAGTCCAGACTCAGTGGGACAGGTTTACACAAGGGGACCCTAGCAAGAGTCCCGGGGCCTTGAGGATGATCCTCGTGGCTGGTATTTACAGGAGCTGTGGTGTTAGTATTTAGGATGTCCTGCTTCTTGGTTGAAGGGAGGGGTGGCTATAAGAGCTGGAACTACAGAGGCACCTGGGTGGCTCAGTGGGTTAAGCCTCTGCCTTTCGCTCAGGTCATGTTCTCAGGATCTTGGGATTGAGCTCCTCATTGGGTTCTCTCTCAGCAAGGAGCCTGCTTCGCCCCACCCTTCTCTGCTTGCCTATCTGTCTATTTGTGATCTCTGTCTAATAGATAAGTAAATAAAACCTTAAAAAAAAAAAGAAAGAAAGAAAAGAACTGGAACTGCAGGAAGTCTTAGTGTTTATGGAGGAGAAAGCTGTAGTTGTGTGTAAGTTTAACTATATTAGCTACTTTAGGTCAAGACTTATTTGCATCATCTGCATACAGGTCCTTCCAATTTCTGAGGTTATAATCAAAGAGACAGTCGTTTCATAATTTTGTGTAAACCATATATTTTGTTCTTATTAAGAGGGAACATACTTACTGCTTAAAAAAATGGAAAAGAAGTAAAAGCTCTCTTAAGTCACCCCACCCTGAGATAACCACTATTAATGTTTTGATGAGCATTTCAGACATTTTTATATCCACAGAAACACCTAAACTATATATTATATAATTTTAAAATATATCACACCTGCTTCTTAGCAACTGTAGTTTTCACTTGATAATATGCTATGAGCAATTTTCCATGTCAATAAATATAGCTCCATACCATCGTTTTGAGTGACTGCAGTGTGTCCCATTATACGGATGCTCTATAATTTACTCTACTAGTTACTTATTATTAGAATATTAAGGTTGTTTCATATTTCTGTTTTTAGAGGAACTGAATGTGCAGCTGTGGGGATACCCAGCTTAGCACAAACCTAAAACACAGGGCATTCATTATCCTGGTTTTATTTCTTTTTCCATGCCTTTTCAGATTTTAGAGGAAATGTCCATGTTTCACAATTATTTGTGAAAGCTGCAAAAATGTTTAAAAGAGTTCAAGAAGCCATAGTTTACAAAAAAATGTGTGACTCAAGAGGGCTTTCCTATTTCCTAGGTAAAGCTAACTTTATTAATTTTACAAGAAGACCCAAAGCCCACTCTTCCTCCATTCATTCCTGGCATGACACAGTAAAGATAGAAAGAAACATTAATCATAATCATGGTCATTGGTGAGATTAGCCCCCAGGGACGGTTTTAGTGTAAAAACACAGCAAGCAGGAACCAAACACCTAAGTCTTGACCACACACTTCCATTCCCCGATGCTCATTGAATCCTTCCCATGAAGGTAGAAGAATATTAACTTTAGACTGTGCAGTACAGGTGACTGTGTAGTGTATGACCCAAATGGGGCACTTTAGGAAGTGAAATAAGATGCTATTAACAATTATCCAGGACAACTAACATAAATCAAAACAGTTCCAGGTCAGCTGGAACATAAGGTCAACGCCAACACATCAGTTAAGGAAACTAAGGTACAGATTATTGAAATGACTTGTCAGCACTGAGGACTAATAAGTTACCTGGGAATCAAGTCAGACTTCTGTGCCAGATCCCCCTTTACTTTTGGATAAATTTCTAAGTCCCATAGTATCTATGAAAGTTTGTTTTTTGGTTGGTGTTACTTCTCTTTAGGTGAAATCTCACTGATAATTTTTTTTTTTATTCGTTGCAATGACTTGGAGGATATACTTCTATAATGATAATATATTTATTCTTGCGCAGATTCAACAAATAATTAACTACTTTACATGTCCTGGGTATCTTCATGTGCATCATCTTACTCATGTTCTTTTTTCTTATTTATTTAAATTAAATTAAATTAATTATTTTTTTTTCAATGTTCCAAAATTCATTGTCTTACTCATGTTCTTAGAATTTAGGTTGTGACAGAGGGGTAGTTCTTAGGTCCACCACTAGAGAGAGTGCTGGCCAAGATTTTGGGTACATAGCCTGCAAGTTTAAGTGCTTTGTGCAGAAGGAAGAAGAGGGGAATCTGTTTTCTTCTGTCTCTCAGAGACTGAGATGCCTTTTTATACAACCATAAAACCCTAACCTCCACTTCGACCTTTAATTTTTGCTAATTGTTTTTTTTGTTGTTGTTGTTTTGTTAGTTTTTGTATTTAATTTTCACATCCACCAGAAACCTTTGCTCCTCTGTGGCTCTTCCCCTAGTATCTCCTACTCTCTGTTCCTTGTTTCTTGTAATTTCCATGTTTACCTCTCTCCTTTAATGCATCATATGATGTTAGAATTACTTATTAATGTCTCTGAGTGCTCATCCTTATCAGCTATGATCTCCTGAAGGACAAGAACTATCTTATTAATTTTACTTTTTCCAGCACAAATTTGGCCCTTGGTTAATGTTAGATGAATTAGTGAAAGGATGAATGAATAAATTAACAGAATGAAAGTATATGATATGATCCAATAGGAAATCTAAATTTTAGGATGGAAGACTTTGATACAAGATGTCTCTGATGGGGATATTAAATTTGGATATCAAAATTTCAAAGAAGGAAAATGAAGCCAGAGAAAATAATAGCAAATAGCTGGCTTCTTAAGCTTATCTCCATCATTCAATCAAATGAAAGAGAAGGAGACTATCCCATGTTCCTTAAAAAGAAAAAAAAAAATTATCGATGTAAGTCAAATAATCACAAGACATTTTCAGGATCTTAGAGAACCTTGATTCTATCACTCAGGGGAGTTAACACTTGGGTGCTATCTACAATTTTCCATGTATCTGTAATCAGATAGGTGTTTAATTAAAATGTTGACTATACAGGTTTAAAAACAAGATCCTCAGAGATATTAGTAGGCATCTCTGTCAAGTTTGATACTGATTTATTAATTCTTTCTTTCTGCTTTAGAAATCATCTATGAATTAAATTATTATAGTGTCATATAAACCACATTTCTGTATGCTGGAGATGATGGCACCATAAGATTTTTGCTGAATCCAGGTAAAAAAGCTGTATCTATTTTTGAGTCTAGCAACTATGTCACAAATGTTTAGTTTGCATGGACTCATTTTCCATGAACCAATACTGGTTTTGTTTTGTTTTGTTTTGCTTTTAACGGACTCTTGCCTTTTACCTAGCAAACAATTCATTTGATTACTCAATGAACTCTTTTTTTTCTGATGAATTCTCTGTGGAAAATATTATGCTAAATACTGTGCCAAGTCACTAACTTTTAATATTTTGTGTCTACCCTTGGTCTTTTTTACAAATTAAACAATATTCACCTGACTTCAGCTTCAAGAATCTATTTGTTCCCCCAGAATTCCAATCTAATCACTGATAGTGTTTCTGTGGTATAAATTCAATACTTTTTTTTTCTCATCAGTATCAGATATGTAATATTTCTGACACAGTCTAGACAACTGAACTCAAGATCATTTAAAGCAGGTCTCTGTTTTAATTCCTTCCTGATGAGTTTTTCCTACTTGAGACGTTGACTTTCCTATGGAGGATCATCTATTGGTTTTTTTGAGCCCTTCCATGACCTATCCAGATTCATTCTATCATATGTCCTCAATTTTATGTTTGAAGTTGTTTCTTTTACTCTATAGCCCATGCTCAACATTTGGTATTCTTGGAAATGATAAAAAGGAAGAATGATAAAAAATCCCTTTTGGTATTGTCATATTACTATCTTCCTCACTGTCGTACTCCTCTGTAGGACTTTCTATGGAAAAAGTCACCTTTATTTTTTATGTCATGTGGACACAGTATTCTTTTTTTTTTTTAATTTTTAAAAGATTTTATTTCTTTATTTGAGAGACAGCACAAGATGGAAGGAGGAGCAAAGGGAGAGGGAGAAGCAGACTCAACATTGAGCAGGGAGCCCCACATGGGGCTCAAACCCAGGACCCGTGGATCATGACCCAAGCCAAAGGCAGACACTTAACACACTGAGCCACCCTGTGTCTGGACACAAGCCATAGTTGTTGTTTCTGTATCTCAATCTTCAGGTCTTAATCCCAGTTATAATTTTTTAAGCTACCTGTGACAACTTATTATTTCAGACCTATTGTGGCTTACACTGTTGACCCTGTTGGGGTAGATTATAATATCACAAAAATGTTTAGGGATGAGATTACCTGTATGAATCCTCAAAATTATTAGATCATTCAATCTTGTATAAGTCCAAATAATGACCAGAAATCATATGCATTCCTATAATGCCAAACCCCATGATTTGAAGTTCTTTCTATATGCTTTTTGCCAATATTCCTTAGTAAAATTATCTGTTTTGCTCCCAAATCCTGCCTTTGGTTACATGACAATGGCTTATTTTAAAAAATTGCAAAATTACTATGCAAAAATGCTTGAAGCCAAGTGCTCCGCCATGAATATTGATTGAAAGGCTGCATTGTAAAACATTGCCTTTTCCCAGAAAAACTTACTATGAAAAAAATAGAAATAAAAACAACAACAATTAAGATATAAAACAGAGCCAGGAATGAGGGCATAGCTCAAAGCCCTAAGGTTATTTTGTTTTATGTTATTTTCTCCTTTCCTTTAATTTTTCTTTCATATTCACTCCTAGGAACTTTGTCTCCCCAGGAGAGAAAGTCCTCATTGTTGCAAGTTCACTGAAAGATTTACAGAAGAAATAGGCTCTTTTGTTTCTGCCCTTCATTCATCTTCTTTCCCTTTGCACAAACAAACACATTTGCATTCTGAAATCAACAGCATCAGTCAATTGTGCTTGCCATAGACAAGCCCTTTAAAACCTGTTTTTGAACCCTTTGGAGACTTTGATGCTGTAACTGAAAAATCCAAGTGATGTTCCTTCATCCCACTTGGAATTGCTGGAGAAATTATGTTGCTGGAGTTAACACAAGCCAGTCATTTAGTCTCTTCTGGGTTATTGGCTTTGTGTCAATTTCATCAGTGGCTGAATTGGTCAAACTGTGCCCATCCTACATGGCTTTCAGATAAAAACCTACTCTTAACTTTCTTCATGCTTATTTGGAGCTTCCACTTGAAACACTGCCTTTTCAGCCTCACAGTGCCCCTGTGATATAATCAGGGAAGGTATCTGCGTTTTTCCAATACTGAAACTGATATTTAATTGGGAGAAGCGATTTACTCAGATTACAAGGCACCTGGCAACGTCAGAAATTGAACCCAGGTCTCAAGATTATATATTCAGTGAACTTCCCAGTTTATTTCTTTCGCATCCAATTCAGTGTTGAATTAAGGGATGTTGTAAATGGTAATCTCTTATCCTAAAATGTCCTTCCTGACTCTGCTTTCCCCTCAATCCATTACCTCATTTCCATCCTTCTGTTTGTGATGATATTTTCAAAAGTGTGTATTGGGGGACAGTACTGGGGAAAATGGTGTGGTGGGAAAAAATGGAGTTTTTTTTTTGTATTCTTTTTTTTTAAATTAATTTTTTATTTTTTATAAACATATATTTTTATCCCCAAGGATACAGGTCTGTGAATCACCAGGTTTACACACTTCACAGCACTCACCAAAGCACATACCCTCCCCAATGTCCATAATCCCACCCCCTTCTCCCAAGCCCCCTCCCCCCAGCAACCCTCCGTTTGTTTTGTGAGATTAAGAGTCACTTATGGTTTGTCTCCCTCCCAATCCCATCTTGTTTCATTTATTCTTCTCCTACCCACTTAAGCCCCCATGTTGTATCACCACTTCCTCATATCAGAGGAGAACACAGGCAGCAACCTCTTCGACCTCTGCCGCAGCAACATCTTCCTAGGAACAACGCAAAAGGCAAGGGAAGCAAGGGAAAAAATGAACTATTGGGATTTCATCAAGATCAAAAAATGGAGTTTTTGAGTCTCTGAGAGCTCAGCTCTAACAATTCCCTGATAAAACAAAATGTTGAAAACAATGAAAACAAATGGACAATTTCTATAATAGAACCAAGTGATTAGTATATCCACAAACCTCAAAAATATAAGCAGGTAATGACAAACTGCCAACAGCTGTGAAACTCCTGTGACACCAGAACTTGTGAGGTGGAAAGCAGAAGGACGAAATACGGCGTATCTGGAAGCCCCAAGAGCAGAAAAACTACAAAATCACCATAATATTACAGTTTATTCTCATCCAGAACCAGACAGGGAAGGGAACTGTTTGCATAATAGACATTTATTAGGGGGTGCTCTTAGGGTCAAAACGTGGAGAAGAGAGACCCCAGAAGCAGTACTAGGCGGAAGGGATGTCCGGCTGTGATATAGCTCTAAAGACAGCTTCTTGGGAAGCCCTGGTGCTAGAATGGACCTTCAGCTGTGTCCCTACATTGGATGGTCTGGACATTATTATACTTTCCTGTTGATCAATCAAGGACTATGTGAATCCTACAAGACAGTATGATCTTTGGTGAAACAGATTTTTCCTGGATGTGGCAATCCTCACAGAGGGCTGACAGTTAAGAGTCATCTCTGACACTACTCCTAGCAGATGGGAGAATCAGCCTTCTGTTCCTGAAAGGGAAATGCCAGCAGTACCTCATGGAGTCCACCAAAGGTACTTACTGCAAAGTGTGAGAGTAGCAACCTAAACTGGGAGTGGTTCTCTACACTCCAGCTTACATGTGGAAGTAAGGGAGGGGCAGTGAGGTGCAGGAGCCCTCTGAGCCCTGCCAACTCCCTCAGTAAACAAACCAGACCTCTGCTGCAGGATGAAGCCACACATGGAGGACTGTTGAAAGGAACTATGAATTGAATAAAACAGATACAATAGAAACAACCAGAAGAGAATATCTAAAAAAAATTATTTTGAGTGTAGCTATCAGAAAGTTTGAAGCCAGATGCACAGGAAAACTCATATCATGTAAAAATAAGGAACAGAAGAGAATTATGTATGATGTTATTATGAGAAAAAATGGTATAAGGAACAGAATAAAGTTGGCACAGATGATAAAATCCTGCCAGAAATAATGTCTGTGAAGCATGTAAAAGATCTGTAAACTAATATTTCTAAAAACCTTAAAGATATTGAGAAAATGATAAAAATTATTAAAGAAACCATAAATCAAAAGTAGATAAATTTTATCAATTATGTGAATTGAGGAAAGGAATATTTGGAAAAAGAGGTGATAACTCACAAAATAAACTTGAAAATCATTTCATGAATGAAAACTTACCTAGAAGAAACACAAAACTAAATTAAATACAGATAATAACTTTAAAAAATAGAAGATGAAAATGACAAAAAACTTAAAGCCCCCTCCCAAAAAGTTAGAGATAACTAAGACTCAAGGTGATGATGACAACTATCAAAAATAAAGAAAATCCAGTAAACATTTAATAGAGGTTTGGCTGGAAGAAAAAAAAAAAAAAACATAATAAATTCTGAGACTATAATTTAAGAAAGTTTACTGAAATAAAATAAAAATCAACTTAACTACATAAATACACATGCCACACAGTGAGTCTAATCCTGTCTAGTCTTAATGTAAAATGCATGCAAAAATTGTATAAAAGAAAGGAAAACCCTTTGGCATCTAAAAAAAAGAACTAGTCACTTAAACAGGAAAGAATATTAGGAATCTGAAATTTTTGACACTAACACTTTATGCCAGATCACAGAGGAGTAAGATACTTACCATCTTTTATTATTTCTCTATCTTCTTTCCAGACCTCCCTTTTATGTGACAAATTTTATGTGAGGAACATAATATGTGTCTGAAATTCAACATGTCTAAAGTTAACTGCAATATTTTTACCCTTAATCTTGCCGTCCCTTTGTAAGTCATTACACTAAATATCATGAGGTACAATGATCATAAAATTAAGTTCTTTTTTTTAAGATTTTATTTATTTATCTGACAGAGAGAGAGATCACAAGTAGGCAGCAAGGCAGAGAGAGAGAGGAGGAAGCAGGCTCCCTGCTGAGCAGAGAGCCTGATACGGGACCTGATCCAGAACCCTGAGATCATGACCTGAGCTGAAGGCAGCGGCTTAAGGCACCCTAAAATTAAGTTCTTAATGTTATTTTTTCTAACTCATTTTATGCTGCAAAATAGGCAACTGAATTGCATACAAAAGTTGAGATTTGCCCAAAGTTTTCCAGCAAGTTAGTGGTGAGGTTCAAAAAACCAATTTATTTAATCACTAATCCAACATTTTCTTTCCTAAGCATCCTTTTGGTAAATAAGTTAGCTTTGTTGATATACTGTTTGAAACGTACTCCAAATTCAGAAAGATTATGAAAAAATATTTTAAATATCTCATGGAATTATATAAACTGAAATTCTTTGTCATAGAATTTCTGTAAAAATGTTTCTTTGTGTGGATATTGGAAAGAAAGAAACATTTACAATCAAGATAAAGGTATCTGACTCCATGGATTATAATGATACATATCTGCTACAAAGAATAATATAGCCTACAAAGAATATGGTTTCATATTAAAAGAAATTTCAAAGTTTACTACATTCCCATAGAATTTCTCCCCAAATTTAATTACCAGGAGTAACAAGAAACACACAAAAACCTCAAAGTTTATTTTGAGAATGGAAAAGAATTAAAAAATCACGCAGTAAAGGAGAATTGCCAATATGTGTGAATTTAAAAATATGCCATATGATTTCACTCTTATGTGGAACCCAGAAAACGAAACAAATGAACAAACAAGCAAACGAAAAAGCAGAATCAGACCTATAAATACAGAGAATAAAATGATGGTTTTCGTGGGGGGGTGGTTTCAAAATAGGTGAAGGGGAGTGGCCAGGCTTCCAGTTCTGGAATGAGTAAGTCACAAGAGTAAAAGGCACATCATAGGGAATATAGTCAAAGATGTTGTAATCATGTTATATGGTGACAGATGGCAGCTACATTTGTGATTAACGCAGCTTCACGTATAGACTTGTCGAGCTACTATGTTGTACATGGGAAATGGCACAACACGTGTGTCAACTCTACTCAGATTTTTAAAAAGTCTGCTTAAACTTAAAAATAAAGATAAAATTAAATGTAAAATTACATTAACTAAAACAAAATAAAATAAAGGCATACTTCATATTTTAAAATGCCTTAGATATTATTGCAGAGGAAAGAATTGGGTCAGAAGCTTCAGGGCAAGGCTGCCTGGGTGGCTCAGTCCCTTAAGTGTCTGACTCTTGGTTTTGGCTCAGGGTCATGAGATTAAGCCCCATGTCAGACTCTGCTGAAAGCTCAGAGTCTTCTTGTCCTTCTCCCTCTTCTCCTCTACCCACTTGTGCTCTCTCTCTTTTTTAAGGATTTTGTTTATTTATTTGCAAGAGAGGGAAAGCAAGAGCCGCAGAGGGGAGGGGCAGAGAAAGAAACCTCTCCAATTTAGTGTCAACATACATTTTTTTCCCTTCCAATACATTGATTCTTATATAAAGCTTCCAGCCTCAGCCAAATTGGTTTATCACCTCCAAATATATGTTCATCTATTCACTTGGTTATTCTTTATGTTGTTAATACTTATTTTAGTATCTATAAGTTATCAGGCAATATGCTAAGTATAAGCAATTTGGGTCAACTTTTTATTCAATGCATGTTAAATACCCTTTTCTCTTCCCTTGTTTGCCCCTGCTTCCAGAGTCTGCATTTGTTTCCAGACCCAGATTAGATCTCATTTCCAGCATTCTTCCCTGTCCATTTTGCTCTAAAATGGCCTTGTCTCTGAATATCCAAAAATGTTCTTGTCCAGACAATTCCTTTCCTGAGTAATTTTACATTGACTTCGGATATCTTTCCAATTTTAGTATATGTGCTGCCGAAGCGAGCACTTGACTTCGGATATCTTTGAATCACAGAATCATGGAAATGATGGTTGATGATGGAATCTCGTTACAATGAAAATATGCTTTCCCCTGATTTAATCTACTATACCTCAAAGACAATCATCAGTATTTTATATCAATACCATTAGGGATGAGGAGCTCACCATTTTTTAAACAACCATCTATGCTATCCTTGGAGAATTCTGATTGCAATGAAGTTCTTCCTCTACTTGGAATAGCCTCCATGTGTCCTTTAGACTTCCCCACACTGGCCCCTAATTCTGCACAGTTGGCAGCAAAAAAGACTGGTAATTTACAGAAACTTATTTTTATGCCATTCAGCATCCATTCACCCTTCCTCTGGGAACTATGCCCTATTTTCCACCAAAGGAAATTTCTTTTCCCAGTCTTAGTCTTTTAAATGAGATTGGCTCAGTTACAGAGAGGATGTGTTGCCCATGCTCCAGCCAATCAGTGTATTGACATGCACATGGCAGTGATTTCTGAATTGGGAAAAAGTCTAGGTCAAGCCAATCATGGTGAAAATTTTCAATTCTGAATTTAATTCTATTTGAGCTTTATGACAAGTAGACTTAATCCTACTTAATTTTTATTCCTCCCCATTTCCATTTTCCAGGTGACCTCACTGGAAAATCTACCAAATATTTAAAGAAACTAATATTACAAATATCAATATTAATATAATAATATACAAATTCGTCTAGAAAGTAAAAGAGTAAACAGTTCCCAACTTGATCAAGGAGGCCAGAATTACCCTATAAACAAAACCAGACAAATTTTTTTTTCAAGAAATTGCAGAGCATTAAAAATAAAATCATAGAAAATAAACATTACAGACCATTAACCTCATACATAGTTGGAAAAATTCTCAATGAAATGCTATAAAAAAAATCCAACAATATATAAAATGAATAACGTATGATGATCTACTTGATTTTACCACAGAAACCTAAGTTTGGTTCAATACTTGGTAATCAATTAATGCAATTAATCTTATTAAAGACCAAATATATATGTATATAGATATATAGATAGATTTAGATATATATCATTATCTCAAAAGATGTAGACAAATCATCCTATAAATTTCAACACTTTTTATGTTAAAAAGTTTAAACAAACTTGAAGTTAAAGAAAAACTATCAATCTGATAAAGGCCACCTACAAAAACCTACAGCTAACATCATTTTTAATGTGAAAGACTGAATGATTTCCTCTTAAAATTGAAACAAGGTAAGGATGCCTGCTCTCTCAATTCCTATTCAACATCTTACTGGTATTCCTACCAAATGCAATAAAAATTAAATTACATTAAATTAAATAAAATAATAAAACAAAATCAAAGTAATGCTAAGTGGGAAAGAATAAATAAGCCTATAGTCTTTTCAAGCAACATGATCATCTATATTGAACACACCAAAACCTACAAAAAAGGTATTTGAACTAATAAATAAATTTAACAAGGTTATAAGACACTGGATAAATATAGAAAAAATAATTTTATTTCTCTATACTAGGAATGAACAGATGGATTTGAAATTCACCAACCAGTACCACTTAAATAGCATCAAAACTTAAATTGTTATGTAAAAATTTATAAAGTATGTCCAAGAGTTATATGGTGAAAACTACAAATACTGATCAGAGTAACCAAAGTAGATCTAGGAAAGCAGAGAAATATACAATGATCATGTGTCGGATGACCAATATTGTTAAACTGTCAATTCTAACCAAATTAATCTACAGATTCAACATAAATCAAATTACAAGCAGACATTTAAAGCAATCAGCAAACCAATTCTAAAATTTATGTGGAAAAGAAAAATAACTAGAATAGTCAATACAATTTTGGGAAAAAGAAAAAAAAAAAGAAGAAGAAGAAGAAAGTTGGAGAACTCATACTACCTGATTTTAAGATTTGCTGTGAGCCTGCAGAAAAATGAAATTGGACCATTTCCTTACACCTCAAACAAAAATAGACTCAAAATGGATAAAGGACCTCAATGTGAAAAAGGAATCCATCAAAACCCTTGAGGAGAACACAGGCCGCAACCTCTTCTACCTCAGCCGCAGCAACATCTTCCTAGGAACCATCGCCAAAGGCAAAGGAAGCGAGGACAAAAATGAACTATTGGGATTTCATCAAGATCAAACACTTTTGCACAGCAAAAGAAACAGTTAACAAAACCAAAAGACAACTGACAGAATGGGAGAAGATATTTGCAAACGACATATCAGATAAAGGGCTAGTGCCCAAAATCTATAAAGAACTTAGGAAACCCAACACCCAAAGAACAAATAATCCAATCAAGAAATGGGCAGAAGACATGAACAGACATTTCTGCAAAGAAGACATCCAGATGGCCAACAGACACATGAAAAAGTGCTCCACATCACTCGGCATCAGGGAAATACAAATCAAAACCACAATGAGATATCACCTCACACCAATCAGAATGGCTAAAATCAACAAGTCAGGAAATGACAGATGCTGGCGAGGGTGTGGAGAAAGGGGAACCCTCATACACTGTTGGTGGGAATGCAAGCTGTTTCAACCACTCTGGAAAACAGCATGGAGTTTCCTCAAAATGTTGAAAATAGAACTACTTTACGACCCAGTAATTGCACTACTGGGTATTTACCCTAAAGATACAAACATAGTGATCCGAAGGGGCACATGCACCTGAATGTTTATAGCAGCAATGTCCACAATAGCCAAACTATGGAAAGAACCTAGATGTCCATCAACAGATGAGTGGATAAAGAAGATGTGGTATATATACACAATGGAATACTATGCAGCCATCAAAAGGAATGAAATCTTGCCATTTGCAATGATGTGGATGGAACTAGAGGGTATCAAGCTTAGCGAAATAAGTCAAGCGGAGAAAGACAACTATCATATGATCTCCCTGATATGAGGAAGTGGAGATGCAACATGGGGGGCTCAGGGGAGAAGAATGAATGAAACAAGATGGGATCAAGAGGGAGACAAACCATAAGTGACTCTTAATCTCACAAAACAAACTGATGGTTGCTAGGGGGAGGAGGGCCAAGAGAGGGAGGTGGGGTTATGGACATTGGGGAGGGTATGTGCTATGGTGAGTGCTGTGAAGTGTGTAAACCTGGCGATTCAGAGACCTGTACCCTGGGGATAAAAATACATTATATGTTTATAAAAAACTAAAAAAAATTTAAAAACAAAAAAGATTTGCTGTGAGGCTAACAGTAATCAAGAGAATGTTATATTGGGGTATGTGGATGGCTCAGTGGGTTAAGCCTCTGCCTTCAGCTCAGGTCATGATCTCAGGGATTGAGATCATGAGATCATTGAAATCATAATCTCATGATCCCTGGGATTGAGCCCCGCATTGGGCTTTCTGCTCAGCGGGGAGCCTGCTTCCCTCTCTCTCTTTGCCTGCCTCTCTGCCTGCTTGTGATTTCTCTATCTTTCTGTCAAATAAATAAATAAAACCTTTAAAAAAAAAGTAAGGTTAAAAAAAAGAGAGAGAGAATATTGTATCAGTTAAAACAACATTTGACAAAGTGTCTCTTTAAAGAGCTAGAGACCAAGTATTTTAGGCTGGTGGTTGTTAGGTTCTCTGATGCCACTACTCAACTCTGTCATTATAGTATGAAAGTGGCTACAAATAATACATAAACGATTGAACATGACTACATTCCTTATAAGGGAACAGAAACTAAAATTTGAATTTCATATAATTTTTAGGTGCCATGAAATATTCTTCTTGTATTTTTTTTTTTTACCATTTAAGAATGAAAAACAAAAACAAAAACAAACAAAAAAACAAACAAACAAAAACCTTATTCTTCATTTAAGGTTTCCAAAAAAAGAGACAATGGGCCAGAGTTTGCTGAGGCCTGGTTAATGAATACACATATGATCAATAAAATTGAAATAGATCCACTTTTTAGGGTCAATTTATTTTCAATAAATATAAGGTGACTCAGTTGGGGAACTGTTAGTCTCTTCAATAAATGTTGATGGAACAACTATAGATATACATTTTGAAACGGGAAGCAGCCAGAAATCCCATGGATCCAAGATTGTGTCTGGTTGATTTAATTAGTTACTGCATCCTTGCGTGCTGATGTGGATGACCTAATGAGAGAAAAAACAGTGATGAAGCAGGAATGGGAAACATCTTGGAAGTCATGGGATTGAACAAGTAAGAGGAGAAAGGGTCCAGGGCAGAGTTAGGGGTTCCCATCAGGGAATGGGCCTGAAGAGTCTGGCAACCAAGATAAGGCTCTTTCCTGCTCAAAGTGATGAGCCTAATTTGGATGATGGTTCCTTATCTGAGGAGATGCTACAAAAAGGGGCACAGAACCCCAGAGAAGGGGGTTGCTGAGTCATAGATGGGAGATCTGAGTCACAGCCAAGTGTTTATTCAAACAAAACTTGGAAGGTAAATCAGAACTATCATGAACTACTAAGAATGCAAGTGCCATACAATCCAGCAAGTCCACTTCTGGATATTTACCTAAAGGAAACAAAATCACCATCTTAAAGATATATCTTTACCCTGCATTCATTGCAGCATTATTTATAGTGGCCAAGACCTGGAAACAATCTATGTGTCCATCAGTGGATGAATGGGTAAAGCAGATGGGGCATACATACACAATGGGATATTACTCATCTGTAACAAAAACTAAAAACCAAAAAACAAAAAACAAAAAAAAGAGGGAAATACCACCACTATTTTCAACAATATGGATTGAACTCAATGAAACTTTTCTAAGTGAAATAAATCAAAGAGAGAAAGACAAATGTAATATGATCTCACTTTTATGTGGAATTTTAAAAGAAACAAACCCATATAGAAATAGAGAACAGATTGGTAGTTGCCAGTGTTGGAGGGTGGGTGTTGGGAAAATGGATAAAGGTAGTCAAAAAATTCAAACTTTCAATTATAAGTTCTGGGGATGTAATGTTCAGCATGGTGACCGAAGTTAAAAATACCATATTGTATATTTGAAAGTTCCTAAGAGGGTAGATCTTAGATCTTCTCATCACAAGAAAAATATTTGTAATTATGTAAGGTGATGGATAACAACCACACTCATTATAGGAATCACTTCATAATATATACATATATCAAATCATTATGTTAGAAACCTTAAACTAATATAATGTTATATGTGAATTATATGTGCTGCTGAAGGGAGCACACTTATGTGAATTACATTGAAATAAACTGAAGGGGAAAAAAAAAAAGCAAGGTCAATTAAGAAACCTAAAGGACAGGGAAAGTTCATCTGGAGGGGGTTGGGAAGGTGGGCTCAGAGAGCTAGGATGGATACCTTTGGACCTCTGGAACCATAATCATGGCAATTAACACCACATCTCTGGATCAAGGATGGATAATTCCAAATGTCACCTGGTCAAGTCTCCTACTACAACTCCAGGCTTTGCCAAGATGGACTCAGAAATCAGGAGACCCTGGGTCTGATGTTTGAAAGCTAAGTGTGGTCAGCAGCAGCTTTAAGAAAAAAAATACTCATTGACTTGGTTCTATTTGTTTTGATGGATATGCAAAATATGTGTAAAGTGCAAGTGGATTGATTTTAAATGTGATAAATTCTTTGCTAAAGTAGTAGGGGAGAATAGCAAACATATAAACTATGGACCATAACATATAAATCCTTTTTGAACCCAGAATCAAGCCATTCTTAAATATTATTTGTATCCCCTATTTAAGCTAAGATTTTGTTTTTCTCTTCTGGAACACTTTCTTGAAATGGCAGAACTTATGGGGGGAGGGGGGTGGGGGAAATGTGATCCAATAAGCAAAAGTTGGCTCTAAGTCTGATTTTGCAGGAATACTAATAACTATCATTTGTACTTTATTACAGGTTGTAAAATGCTTTCAGAAATTGGATCTCATGTATCCTTACAACTAAATGACTTTTGTCCTCCTTCTACAAATGCAAACACAAGACACAGAAAGATTAACGGTTTTCTTAAAAATACGCAGGGAAGGGGTGCCTGGGTGGCTCAGTGGGTTAAGCCTCTGCCTTTGGCTCAGGTCATGATCTCAGGGTCCTGGGATCCAGCCCTGCACTGGGCTCTCTGCTCAGCAGGGAGCCTGCTTCCCCTTCTGTCTCTCTGCTTGCCTCTCTGCCTACTTGTGATCTCTGTCAAATAAATAAATAAAATCTTTTAAAAATTATATATATATATATATATATATATATATATATATATACAC